>NC_048298.1:250807993-251051067 GCF_013100865.1 Trachemys scripta elegans | reverse complement strand
GGGAGCATAAGCTTTCGTGGGTAAGAACCTCACTTCTTCAGATGCAAGAGATCTTGCTTGCATCTGAAGAAGTGAGGTTCTTACCCACGAAAGCTTATGCTCCCAATACTTCTGTTAGTCTCAAAGGTGCCATAGGACCCTCTGTTGCTTTTGTCTATATATGTATATGTGTGCATCTTATATAGATGTGTGTATTTATATATAAAAATAGGAAATGTTTAAGCATGTTAATATTTTAGCACAGAAATCTCTTCCTTTTATTGTTCCTTACTATGGCCCAGTGTTTTGCATGCCTCTAGAACCTTTCCCAATCCTCTACACCAGTGGTGGGCAACCTGAGGCCCACAGGCTGCACCCGGCTGGTGGGCCATGAGACCATTTGTTTACATTGACCGTCCACAGGCATGGCCGCCCGCCACTCTCAGTGGGCACAGTTCGCCGTTCTTGGCCAATGGGAGCAGTGGGAAGTGGCGCAGGCCGCAGGGACGTGCTGGCTGCCACTTCCCGCACCTCCCATTGGCCGGGAACGGAGAACCGCGGCCACTGGGAGCTGCAGGCAGCCATGCTGCGGACGGTCAATATAAGCAAAGTGTCTTGCGGCCTGCCAGTAAATTACCCTGACAGGCTGCAGGTTGCCCACCACTGCTATAGAGGATCCTCCATTCTTCCTAGCCCCTTCCACCTCTCACGATACTTCCCTCAATCTTTCCCCCAACCATTCCAGGACCAGGTACATGTGAAAACAGCTCCATTAGAGTGTGGCCTGCACTGCAGTGGGGAAAAAACAGGTAAAAAAGACACACACATTAGCATTCTGCTACTTTAAAGTGTGCACACATCTGTGCAGAATATTTCTCCACCCCAGCCTAATGCATAGCAAATCAGAACTGGGACTTTATTCAGCAAGATCCAGCACCTCCTTCCCCTCCAACAAGCAATAAAAAGTTTCTGCTTGTTTCAGCCACAAGAAAAAGGAAAAAACATTCTTTAACTTACAAAGTCTCTTCAAAATATGAAGCACTTCATTATACCAGTCCCTCTTTGCTACCTTATTGAGTGGCAATAGTTGGACTTGCATTTGTAAGCAGGGCTCCATCTTCGTATGCAGTAGTCTTCTTGCTATACCCTTGCTTCAATAAAAGTGTGCATCTAGGAATAAAGAATGTAGGCCATACTGACAGGATGGGGAAGCAGTGACTGAAAAAGATTTGGGGGTCATGGTGGTAATCACCTGAACATGAGCTCCCAGTGTGATGCTCTGGCCAAAAGGGCTAATGCAATCCGTGAATTCATAAATAGGGGAATCTTGAGTAGGAGAAGAGGTTGTATTTGGCACCGATGCAACTGTTGCTGGAATGTTGTGTCCAGTTCTGGAGCCCACAATTCAAAAAGGATGTTAATAAATTGGAGAGGGTTCAGAGAAGATCCATGAGAATGAATAAAGGATTAGAAAACATGCCGTATAGTAACATAGTCACAGGGAGCGCAATCTATTTACCTTATAAAGAGAAGGTTAAGGGTGACTTGATTACAGACTATAAGTATCTACTTGGGGAAAACGGTTTAATGACGGGCTCTTCAGTCTAGCAGAGAAAGGTATAACATGATCAATGGCTAGAAGCTGAAACTAGACAAAGACCGATGGGAAATAATATAAAAATAATAAAAAAGCATTTTAACAGAGTAATTAACCATTGGAACAATTTACCAAGGGTCATGGTGGAGTCTCCGTCACTGACAATTTTTAAATCAAGACTGGATGTTTTTCTAAAAGATTTGCTCTAGGAATTCTTTTGGGGAAGTTCTACGGCTTATGTTAGGCAGGAGATGATATTAGATGCTCACAGTTTCTCTTTTGGCCCCAGAATCTATGAATGACTCCTTAGTCGATACCTTCTCTACTTACTTTAGTATGTGGGATATCACAAGCTAGTCTTAAATTGTTATTATGTCTTTTCCTCACTGATTTCTCCCCACCTGTCCAACCTACCTCTTTTCCCACCCCCATACAGCAAAAATACCCAAACAGGAAATTTAAGAGTCACTTTTCCTCAGCAAGGCAAACAAATCAAATATAGGGTTTTTGAAGCCAGGACATTTTGAAGATAATGAGCTGAAAGATATGAAAATTTTCAAAAGTGAGTTTCAGGTAAATTTTCAAATCACCGTAACTTCAAAACTCCATGTCTGATTTTTATCAGACTTCCCAGAACAACATTACCTTGGGAGGAGATAAAACATGCACAATTTTAGGAAAATTGGTGTCTCATTGGGGATGCTATGGTCTGGAGAAGGGAATAGGTTAAAATCAGGTTGATAATGAATGTCTGCTTCATCTTTACGTATAGAGTAGTCTCCATCCTTCCTCCTTCCCTCTTTGTGGTGCTGTTTCAGAGAATGGACAGGGTTACTGAAGGAAGGGACTTATGTCCCTATACTTGTCCTGATACTCTTTGGCCAGTTCAAAGCAGGCAGTTCCAAACCAGCCCACAGGGCAGCAATTTAAAACCTTTCCATGGCCTTTCTAGGTAGTTTTGGTCTCCCTGTGTAGACAGGCTACACTAGTGACAATCAGAGGTTACCTTTTGTGATAGACTTCAGTGACTGTCCTTCATGCAGCCATTCTAATTCTAACACTGCTGTGCTGTCCCTCAGTTGCCTCCTCTTCCTCCTTCATGGAGGCCATCCTGCCCTAGGGGAGATAATCACTGGAAGAACAGAAAAAGATGTACATGATGGACAGTGGTTAGGAAAGAAAATGGTTAACTGAATCTGATGAAATTTAGGGAATGGTGTAAGGCTCCGTCTTGGATTAAGTATTTGGGACAGGCACAGCTGTACTTGTTTTATTTTGGGAAGGCTCTTACTGTGCATTGGAAAAGAGGTAAAAATGATGGTTTTCATTGTTTTATATATGCACTCTGTGAGATAAGGCACATTTTATAAAATCAGAGTATAACTAAATAAAATAAATGTCTTAAATCCTCCTTACCTTCTTCCCTATAAAGAAACAGCAATGAGATTTCTATATGTACTGTGTATTTGCTATGCTACAGCACTGTAATCTTTACACCTTGTTGTACAAGTAGGGATCATGCTTCAGTGAGTTGAGTGCCATGACGAATTTGGAAGCCCATAGCTCTGCAGTGTCTTCGATGTGGTTTTAATTAACTTGTTCTTTCAAAGAACTTGCAATAGTTGTGACTAATTAATTTCTACCCAAGCTTTTTTAGCACTTGACTGCCATCGCCTTGGTTTACAATATTGGACAGAAAGCCTTTTTATTCTCTAGGTCTGGGGGTCTTGAATAGGAGAGATATCAGGTAATTACTTAAGTGTGGAATAATATTTAACTGAAGTCCCAGCTGAGAACAAATCCCATTGTGCTAGGTATGGTACCCATCCACCGTGATTGACAGTCCTTGCCCTGAAGACTTTACCAGCAAAGTGTGGGAGAAAGCAAGTATTATTATCCCAATTTAATGATGAAGAGCTGACACAGAGAAGGATTAAGTCTGTGGCAGAGCAAGGAATGGCATTTAGGTCATCTGAATCCCAGGCCAATCCACTGATCACAAGCCATCCTTCCACTATAACCTCATGCTAACAAAGTTAAGACAAGCCAATCTGAGTACTTCTACTGAATGATATTTTTTTTTTGTTATTAATAGTTGCTTCTTAGAGGATCAGCAGCCAGAGAGGGCCAGGACATTTCCCAGTATTGTTAATATTGCATTATGGGTGTCCCCTTTAGTAATGAAGAGGCCAGAAAACTTTCCCAGTTTCTATATTGTATTTCTACAGCAAGCCAGTGGCACAGCTTTTATTTGTCATTTGACAATTCACTTTTAATGAAAAGATTACCAAATGGTTGCATTCACTCCTTCAGCAGAAGGTACTATTTCATTTTGTGACAAAATGAAATTTGGAAACACTAAGGCTTTCTCATGAATGCTGCAACTACACATGTGGAGCTGCCCGACAATTTGTTAACTATTTATTGTAAACAATTTTTATTTACCCATTTTTCTGTCCATAATTTATCTATGAACAACTTATGACCAATATGAACATGTTTGGTATTAAACATTGTTCAAATAGTTTTTCTGGACATAACTGAGCTATAGATAGTTCATAGCAGGAATTCAGTTGGTTATTTTATTTTATTTTTTTATAGTTCACCATTTTTGTGAGTTTTCAATTAAGTCATGTGCTATTGTTCCTTTTTCCTGATTGGATGATTGAGCCTTTGTTAAATTACTTCCACCCAAATTTCATTTTGTCACAAAATGAATGTTATTCGTTTACTTAAACGGATCTTGCCTAAATTGTCCAAAATTCACTGTTGACAAACATTCACCTGAACAAAACTTTAGTTGTACAAACTAAAGTTGCAAACAGGAATATTTTAAAAAGCGTAGAAACAGTCCAAGTACTATTTGCAAACAGATTTTTATGATATTCAACCAACTCTATACTCACATCAGTCTTTTACATGGGTTTGGTTTTAGTTTATCTTAGTTTGACTGTTCCTTATTGCATATGCAGCTCACAACATAGCACCAGCTCAACATTATGATGATTAGGTGCTTCTTAAGTTTTGTGTGTGTGCTGCCTAAATATGCTTTTGAAAAGTTGAGTAACCTAACGTGTCTGGACAATAAAACCCACTAATCATAAACCAGTTTTGTGGTGGTGAAGTGAGCCACACACTTATATTGAAATAGCAACTTATTTACGACAAACTTTACACAAGCAAATCATTATATAAATTATCCCACGCTTGTGTGTACACACACGCAAATTCAATTTTAGTATAGACCATTAACATTGATCACATAGGCAAATACAGCTTATTTCCATGGCACAGTACAAAGCCAGGTGTTATCCTGTGTTAGATACAGGGCCAGCATTAAACTAACTGGGGCACAGACCACCCTGCCTCCCTTATCTTCTCACACATTGGATTTCTCCAACGTTTCTGAAGCCAAAGCCCAAGCTCAAGGGGGGGCCTGTATGGCTCAGCATAATTAAATTAAGGGATGTTAGTGTGACCTCCACAGAAGTTCTCTTCTTTCTTGCTGCGTTCAGAACCATGCTTTGGGTACGGGCACTGCAGCTCAACTAGCTGCCACAAACTAGTGCAGCCAGAGGGAGCCCCCAGAGAAGAACACAAATGGGGTAACATTGCTCTGAGCTTTAGAATAATTTCAACTGTCAGTGTGGATCTCTATTCATCCTCTTCCCCAGGAGCCATCTTGGTTACCCTCACCTGCCATTTCCTGCAGGGCTGCCCACCCAGTTCAGAAGCCAGAGCTCAGTTCAGTGGTTCTTCAGAGGAATGGCTAGTTAATGCAGTCGTGTGAATGGAGTTTCCTCTAACATAGGGTTACCATACGTCCGTATTTTCCCAGACATGTCCGGCTTTTTGGTTCTCAAATTGCCGTCCGGGAAGAATTTCCAAAAAGCTGAACATGTCCGGGAAAATAGGGAGGCACGGTAAGCCTAGAGTTACCTGCAGGAGCTGCATGTCTGGGATGCTCACCCAGCCCCGGCTAAACGTGTAACCCGCTTCCCACTGCTGTGCGAGGGGGCGCTCCAGCTTTGATGGCCTCTGGCTGGCTAGGAAGTGATGTCATTCCTCTTCCAGCCCCACTCCAGCCGGGGGCGCGGCGCTGTGGGAGCGGGAGCCATGCAGGCCACCACCTGGCCCTGGGCACAGGCCCTGTTGCTGTGCTGCTGCTGCCCGGCGGGTCCCCGGCTGCTCTGCTGGCCTGGGCTGAGTCCTGCTGCGCTGCTCGGGCTGCTCCGTGCGCTGCTGCCCTGAGCCACTCCCCGTGAGTAACCGCCACCCTGCCCGCAGCCAGCCCCTGTCTCCAGCCCCTGCCGCACCCCTTGCCCACAGCCAGCCAGCCCCACTCCCCCCCTGCCCTACCTCCAGCCAGCCTCACACCTCCTGCCCACATCCAGCCCCGTCTCCAGCCCCTGCCACACACCCTGCTCTGCCCGCACCAGCCCCGCACCCCCTGCCCTGCCTGCAGCCAGGCCCGCACCCCCTGCCCTGCCCGCAACCAGCCCCTGTCTCTAGTCCCTGCTGCACCCCCTGCCCTGTCTCCAGACAGCCCTGCACCCCCGTCCCTGCCTCCAACCAGCCCCTGCCACACTCCCTGCCTTGCCTGCAGCCAGGCCTGCACCCCCTGCACTGTCTGCAGCCAGCCCCTACCTCCAGTCAGCCCCTGCCCAGCCTCCAGCCAGCCCCACACACCCCCATCTCCAGTCAATCCCACACACTCCTGCCGCCAGCCAGTCCCGCACCCCATCTCCAGCCAGCTCCGCACCCCCTGCCTCCAGCTAGCCCTGCCCCTGTCTGCAGCCGGCTCCATGTCCACTGGTGCCCTGCAGTTCCCAGGGCAATAACCCTGCACACCTGCTTCAATGAGGGGGGGGGCAGGGAGCAGCTGGGACCCACGCATATGAAACAGCTCATTTCTAGGGTTACCATATTCAAACATTTAAAAAAGAGGACACTCCACGGGGCCCTGCCCCTCCTGGCCCCGCCCCAACTCCACCCCTTCCCTGGCCCCACCCCCATTCCAACCCCTTCCCCAAAGTCTCTGCCCCAACTCTGCCCCCTCCTCTGAGCACCCCACATTCCCCCTCCTCCCTCCCGCTTTGATCTTGGTTGGGGGTTGCTAAGTGCTTCCCTGATCCCCACTCACCCTGCAGCCCCTGAACCTCCCCCCCGCTCCTGCAGCCTCTGCGCCCCCCCGCCTGCCCTGCCCCTGCAGCCTCTATGCCCCTGCCTCCCCTGCTCCTCCTCACCCTGCAGCCTCTGCAAACCCCCCCCCCGCCTGCCCTGCTCCCCCGCTCACCCGGCAGCCTCTGCCTGGCGGGGGCTTCGGATGCTCAGCGGCGACCGGGGCAGCGCGGGTCCCTGCAACCCCAGCACGCGCCACACTCCTGCCCCGCGCCGCAGCCTTCTTCCTGCCGCGCGGGGTGACGGGGCCGCAGGAAGGGTCCCCCAGTGGCCGGGGGGTCCCCGCCCGCGAGGGAAGCCCGAGTCGCTGGCTGGACCCGGCCTCCCCGTGGTCCTGCGGGCTTGGCTGGGGAACGCGGTCCGCCCGGCCTCCGGGGGCAGCAGCGGCCCCTCCGCCGCCTTCTGTGGCTGCGCCCCGCCCGAGCTCGCTACAATGTAGCCGGGCGGCTGGGCTGCGCTGCGAACCCGGCGGGTCCTGCTAGGGCCGGGCGGACCCTGACTTATGCTGCCTCCCTATTTCCCCGGACATGTCCGTTTTTTTGGCAATTCCCCCCGGATGGGGATTTGAGCACCAAAAAGCCGGACATGTCCGGGGAAATCCGGACGTATGGTAACCCTACTCATTTCTAGTTTATAAAAGAACTTTAGGTAGGGTTACCATACGTCCATATTTTCCTGGACATGTCAGGCTTTTTGGTTCTTAAATCGCTGTCCTGGGAAAATACGGACATATGGTAACCCTATTTAAATATCTAAAAACGTCCGGGAGGGCAGCTGCAACAGCGAAGGATTACCCCCCCCCCCCCAATTGAGTGTCCTCTTTTTGAATGTTCAAATATGGTAACCCTATCTAACAGCCAGATTGTCCTTGGCTTTTGTGCAGATGGGTAGATGCAGGTGGGCATAAGGAGTCTTCCTGCCCTATTGTGTGCAACCGGCAACGAGGGGGTCATTCATAGCCTGCATCCCACCCCTGTGCAAAAGGATCTTGGCTGGGATTTAACCACAGGATTTGCTACACAGAACAGTGCCTAAATGGTGTAATCTAGCCCTAGGTAACGTGTGCAAAATGATTGTGAGATGTACTAGTTAAGCAGGTTTATTAGTTTGGTTTTTGTTTTTTCCTGTTGGGGATTCTCTGCTCTGAAGAGTCTTGATTTTTCACCACATGAAGGAGTGCAACATGGCAAGGAAAAGTCTAACAAAGACAAATGTCTCTTTTTGGGCCCTGCTGGCAATGTCAACTCCGTGGTTTTTGCTGCTCTAAGGTAACTGAAAAATGGCTAAAGCCACCAGAGCGTAGTGTTGGGGCCAACGCCTCTTGAGATAGAGATTGGCACAGTGCACTTTATAGCAGCACCTGGGTATCTGTGGAGCAATAGTTGTGCAGTCTGTGCACGCTTACTAGAATTATTTGGAACACCAGAAAATTCCATCTTACAGGCATTGTGGTGCTGTTTGCCTGCTATGTGGTATCCATGGTCTTGTTTACCCCGGCACTTCTTGGTAAATCCTCTACCTCTGTACTTGTTCAGCTCCACAGGAACAGTGGGATCTCTGTGTAAACCAGCAACTAGCTGCTATTTGATCTATGTGACCACTTCCGTTGTTCCTGGCACTTGTGAAGCTGCAGCTGTGGAAAACTTCCCAATTCACAATGGATATGCTGTCAAGTGGAGTGTACTTAATGTATGTATTGGGGAGATATTGCTCTCCCCTGGTTTTCTATTAGCCACATGCAAGTCACTATGCATAAACAGTGGGAACTAGGATTGGTTCCCGCAGTGAAAATGGGTACGTGTGATCATGTGAATAGAGTGTTAGAATACAGCATGATTGTCCATTACAGCTGGGTTGATGGTTTTTAAGTAGAAATCAGAAATCCCCCCCAAATGAGCCACATTCGATTCAACCAAATCAAATGAACTTTGTTGTTGTTTGGTTTGGCAGATAGCCCTGCAATATTGTGCTGCAGGCATAGAAGGGTTCCTTGGCTGCAGCTCTGGAAAGCTTTAGATAACAGGGTCATCAAACCTGGTGACTAACACCTGAACTTACAAGGATGTCCCCACTCCTGTTGCCTGTACACTCTTGTAAGTGAAGTCATGTTTGCTGCTGTTCCTCGGGTTATGTTTATGTAAATCTGTCACCAGTCCCTGGAGTTTATGCCTGATGAGGTGGTTTTACACTGTGGAAATCTGTTCTTAACATTCTGTACTGCAAATGGATTTGTGTGGGATGTTCTAGTTATTTGCATCTTATTTGTGCATTTAATTTTTTTATTGACACTAACCTCTTGTAAATACTGTGTTTCAATAATCACAGTTGTATTTATTTGAGGCTCAGGTTCACTTCTACAGGACAGAGATCATTTATTAATCTGTGGTGGTTTCCCTGTGCTATGCCTGTCCTGTGTGGTTAAATTTTGAACCAAACATAAAAACCTGAGTAGGTTTTCTGGACTGCTGACGTGTCCCCATTCAGGTGGCTCCCTTCCTGATTCTGGAGGCCATGACACATACCCCAAACACAAATACTTCCTTCTTTCTCTTTGTTGGTTGTGCAGGGGTAGGGCCCTATGCAACTCCAAAGATGTCTCAAACCTCAGGCTGCCAAAGAGTATGAGCAACAAGAAAAGAAAAGCTACATTACCCCAGTGCTTCTTTTTTAAAAAAATTAACGTACAGAGGGTAAAAGTCTCAAACCCCACATAAATCCTGCGTAATCTGCACTCTCAACCCAGAGACAGGCTTTGCTGCCCACCCTCCTGCACTCTCCCAAAGAAGCTGTTTCCAGACATTGGATATCACAGTGATCCAGACTTACAAGAATATCCCAGTAACATACATTGAATGATTGTAGTGTGGTACATATTAACAGTTTAAGTGCTAAATAACTAAGGATGAAAATGATAGTGGCATGATGTGACAGGTTCCCTGAGGTGCAGTCTGGAACCGGGGTACCACTGAGCCCTCTGTCTTACCAACCTGGGCTCCCTCTCACGCTGTGATGTTGTGACAAGCTGCAAATCTCTCCAGGTACTGCACTTAACACAGACATCCACAGGCAGGGACACACCCAGCTGCGTTACATGAATGCTTTCACCAGCCACTCATAAACCAACAGAGAGGCTTCAGCCAATTCCCCATAGCTCCCCAGCCTAGGACTCAAGAGCTATACTATCTTGCAATGGCCAGAAGCCTGACCAGTATAAGTTTATTTCCCAGTCCACCACTTCTACAAAGGAAAGTGGACTTGCACCAGCTTTTGTACACTGAGCAGATTCCCCAAGCACTTCAAGCAAAACACGCTGTTTTAGGTAAACAGATCAAACAGATTTATTAACTACAGGAAGACAGATTTTAAGTGATTATAAGTAGTAAGTGTACAGATCAAAGTTGGTCACCTAAGAAATAAAAAGTAAAATCGCAATCTGAGTTCTATAAACTAGACAGAATTTGAATCAAGCAGTGTATCACCCTGATAGACAATACAAGCAGGTCGCACATCTTCCATACACAGGCTGTGAATCCCTTTCACCCCGGGACCGTCTCCCCAGTTCAGTCTTTGTTCTCCAGATGTATTTCCAGGTGTTGAGTTGTGAGGATAAATGATGTTACTTCCTTTCCTTTATAAATTCTTCCAGCTCCCTCTGAGAAGTCTTCATTGTACATAGATCCTGTAATAGTCATTGGTAGTATGGATTCCACTTATTGGGCCATCAACATTGGCTGGCTTCTTCATTGTTATACCTGAAGGGCTGGTTGTGGATGTTTCCAACTTCACAACATATTTCAGTAGCATACATATAGCAAAACTTCATAACTTTACATACAATGATAGCACATGCAATCCAACAGGATATTACTGTTCAATAGATCAAGGCTTTTAAAATGATATCTCACAAGGCATACTTCATACAAAACATATCATAATTATATTGACAGTGGTGAATATGGGGGTGCCAGGGTATTGCTTTGGGGTACAGAGTGTCATGCAAGAGTTTGTCTTTTATTCCTTAAACGGGGGGCATATATCAGCATTCATGTTGCACTCCCTGTCAGTACCCGGCCTGAGCCAGGGAAGCTAATGATCCAACCAATTGACCAAATTCGGTGATGAATCCTGGTCACATGCCACCTGAGGCATGTTGTGCATATGCTAAGAAGATTCCTTAAACATATTAGTTTGGTGTTGGTGGAAGGTATCTGGACCTTTTACTGAGTATCAGTGCTGACATACTTGTGTAGACTTTTAAAAATTATAATTAAAAAGGAAATTCTACCCCTACTGATGTAGAATCAACCTTTTGGAGATATTAATGTGAATAATCTTTTCTCCCCCATCTTTGGTGATTTAAATCTTACAATACCAGAATTGTGTTGTATTTTTTTCACACAACGCACAGTCAACCTGTGGAGCTCCTTGCCAGAGGATGTTGTGAAGGCCAAAACTGTAACAGGGTTCAAAAAAGAACTAGATAAGTTCATGGAGGATAGGTCCATCAGTGGCTATTACCCAGGATGGAAGGGATAGTGTCCCTAGCCATTGTTTGCCAAAAGTTGGGAATGGGCAACAGGGGATGAATCACTTGATGATTACCTGTTCTGTTCATTCCCTCTGGGGCACCTGGCATTGGCCACTGTTGGAAGACAGGCTACTGGGCAAGATGGACCTTTAGTCTGACCAAGCATGGCTGTTCCTATGTTCTTATTTTCTTATGTAACTGGAATTAATTACAGTATCAACTGGTATCAGTGTCTTGGTATCAAAATCTTTATAGTCTCTAAATCTTTCCCCACCTCTGACTGAAGAAGAATTACAGCAAGGGTGGAAGAAGAATTAAATGGATGCTGATAGCTTCACAACAGCACAGTTACTTTCTTCGATTGGGTACTTCCAAACATTTTTCCTCATAGTCCAGCCCCTACCCTTCCCTGGAAGATCTTAGCTCTACCCATTCCCAAATCTCACTCTTCATTCCTACGCCCATGACAGATTCTCTCCCCCTTCCCCCACTCTTACACTCTTGAGTAGCCTCCCAGTCATCTGTTTGCTTGCTGCACCCTGATAACTCTTGAAGTTGCTGGACTGCTAGACGTACCGGTGGAGAGGCAGAAGCCCAGGGGAGTAGCAGGAGCAGCAACCTATTTTGTCAATCTCTAGTAGAGGTGGTAAGTGAGCAGAAACACTGGGAATTGTGTGGGGAAAGGGCCAGAGGCACAGAGGTTGAGTGCTGGTAAAGAGAGAATCTCTAGGTTCTTGAGGCCAGCATTGGTTATGATGGACATTTTATTGCTAGTGACAAAGAGGGTAGGGCAGGAAATGTGGGTTACAAAGTTACATTAGGGGCGCCCACTTTACTGTTGTGCTTGTGGGCTCATCTCCATATTATTGGTGGTGTTGTTAATTTATTTCTATTGTGGTAGGGACCCCCTTCACTACTGTTACACCTCTTGACCAGGTCCTCTAGCATCAGACCAAATTTGCATAATAACAAATCTTGATATTGCTTTTCAGATCTGTCTTAGTATCCATGATCATAGGGCTAGTTCCTCTGCTTGTGTAAATCAGCATAGCCTTCCTGAAATATATGAATAAATAAACCTCAATTTATGCCAGCTGAGGATCTAGTCCAATAGTGTATCTACCCAATATCTACCTCTGAACTAAAATGAATACAGAAACACCTTAGGTGGAATGAAAATTCATCATTTGAAAGAGTGTGGCTTCTTATTACTGATCCATGAATATTCAAGTGGTGATTGTGGACATTGGATTCATATCTTCCATGAATATGCAACTCCTTTTGACAGAACTGCCACAGGAGTTATGTTACTGAACATATTACAATATGAGCATGAAAAATGTAGAGTAACAAGTACAAATGTGCTTCCGGGAAGGTACATGGCAAATGTGTTCAAAACTTTGTCAGAATGATGAGTTCATAACTTCAATAGACTGGGCCAAATTTGCTGCTGGCATAGGTGTGGGTGTAACTTCCCTGACATCAGAGAAGCTACGCTCATTTATATCAATGGTGAATTTAGCCTATTACTCCAAGTCTTACTAACAGCATCACTGTTGCTCCCTCTCTATTTCGTGGTCTTGTTTGTCTTCAATTTCAAAAGCGAGAGGATGGCCTGCTGGAAGTTGTCTCCCATCACAACATAGAGTAATAAGTTACCAAGTGTATTTAGTGCTGCTAAGGGCATAGATACAATAAATAAAGCATAGGTTTGGTTCTCAGTGATGCAGCTAACTGGATGAAGTTGTAGTTCTATCTGAGTCCCCCTCAAGACATGAAAGGGTAGGAAACAGAAATAAAATACCACCAAGAGAAGAATGGCAAGTTTGCGAGCCTTCTGCTTGTGCAAAGTGTGATTATGAGGCCCTGTAGCCAATGTGTAAATAATCGCAATGTAACACAGAGTCACAATTAGCAAGGGTAAGAAGAAGGCGAACGCAGTCAGAAGCCAGTTATACCACCTGCTAGTTTCCAGGTCTTCAGAAGTAGTAAGATCCATGCAAATAGATCTGTTTTGATTCTCTTTGGAAGTGATCAGAAAGTTCAGAGGACTGGCAGCCACCAGGGAAATCACCCAAACTGCAGCACAAGCCACCACTGCCCAGCTCCTTTTCCGAACAAAAAAGCAGCTTGTTGGATAGATGACTACAATGTAGCGGAAAATGCTGAAGCAAGTGAGGAAAAAGATGCTGCCGTACAAGTTGATGTAGAAATTGAAGCGAATAAACTTGCACATGAAGACTCCGAAGATCCAATTATCTCCATTAGCAGAGTAGTGTATCAAAAAAGGAAGAGTAGCTAAGTACAACAGGTCAGTGACAGCCAAGTTTAACATAATGATGGTGCTGCTTTTCCAGGGCCTCATCTTGAAAATATATGTGAAAATTACAATAATGTTCCCTGGAAAGCACACCAGAAAGATTATGCTGTAAAGAACAGACAGATAGGATTTTATCTCTAAGAATTCTTCATCTGTGCAGTTTTTGAAGGTATCTGCATGGCTTGGCAAAGTGGTAAAATTGGCTAGGTCTTCGGATACCGTATTCATCTTGATCATCGTAAAGCTTTAGGAAAATCAAATGTTTAGTTTTTAATTGATCAGTCAGTACAAATGTGCTAGATAAATCTTTCTCCACTAGAGCTAGTGATACGGGTCATAGAGCAGCATACTGGAGGTTGGCAAAAATGCTCAGCTCTGGCCTAACTCTGTTCCCAGTGAAGTCAGTTACCAGTACCATTGACTTCAATGGGAGCACAGCTAGGCCAACTCTGAGTGCTTTGGAAAAATCCCACCTTTAGTTGCTACATAATCTTAAAGCCACTTGAGTATAAATTAAGGGATGGTTTTGGTTTATATTTTGCAAAACTTCGTCAATTAGGTTTTGGGCTTCTAGGCTCATTTGTCTGAACCCTCAATATTTGAGGAAGTATAATTACTGTGTGTGTGTGTGTGTGTGTATGGGCTTATTTGTATTTCAAAAGGAGATGTTTTTTTGTTTTGGGTTGGTTCAGATACAGGTTTCAGGACCTGATTCTCCTCTCTCTTGTAATGGTGTAAATCAGAATTAACTCCACTGAAGTCAGTGGAGTATCACTGGTGTAAAACTACTGTAAGAGAATGAAGAATCAGGCCTCCAACGTTCACAGCAAGTGGCAGGTATCAGGCAAATGTGTTAATCTTGACTCATCTGTAATACAAACTGGGAGTAAATGGGCCTGATTCTGAAACTGCCTTATACATTCTATAGTCATTTCCAGCTCTCCAAAGTGAATCCAAAACATAACCATTCTTGGTAGTGCTTTACCCCTACATTCAATTCACTTGGCAGAGTAGTAGCACAATCCTCAACTAGTGCAAATCACCATCACTCCACTATTGGTGGTTGTTTTCTTTTTCAAATATATACCACCCAAGGATCTAGCCCTAAATGACTACACGAGGTGCAAAGCGGTGTAGAATCGGATACAATGACTTTTGTTTCTATAATGTACATTGGTTTAGAATAAACTCAGCATGGTATGGAACATCTGGGATAAGATCACTGCAAAATAACAGCAGCCATAGTTAAAACTGAGTTATTACATTTTATGAAATATTGTTTTATAATATACATTTTATTTGAAGTGACACTTAGCACACTACCAGTATGGCAATTCCTATGTTGCTACATTATTTCAATGATCAGTGAAACATGATATCCTTTTCTTTCTTATCAGATCTGGAATATAATACCAAAAATATGACAAACTAAACTAAGAGTCACGAAATAACTTGGTCACTAAATAGACTTTGAATTAGGAAGTGGAACTGTCTCATAATATATTAGATAAGAAATGTTTAAATTAAACCTGAATGTTAGTTTCAGTACAGTAGTGTAAAGTTAAAGGTACATTAGGTAAATATTGTGCAGTTTTTTTAAATCAAATTAAGATTTACAATAGAACCTCAGAGTTACAAACACCTCGGGAATGGAGGTTGTTTGTAACTCTGAAATATTCGTAACTCTGAACAAAATATTATGGTTGTTTTTTCAAAAGTTTAAACTGAACATTGGCTTAATACATCTTTGAAACTTCCCTTTGCAGAATAAAAATGCTGCTTTTAATCATCTTAATTTAAATGAAACAAACACAGAAACAGTTTCCTTGCCTTGTCAAATCTTTTTTTTTAAACTTCCCCTTCATTTTTAACATAGTACTGTACTGTATTTGCTTTTTTGTTTGTTTGTTTGTTTGTTTGTTTCTGCTGCTGCCTGATTGCATACTTCCAGTTATAAATGAGGTGTGTGGTTAACTAATCAGTTCGTAACTCTTGTGTTCGTAACGCTGAGGTTTTATTATAGTCACTTCCTGTTTCCAAATTACATTTTTCAGCTAAATAATATTTCTTGCAAAAATAAATGGTTGAATCCAAGGAGTTTACTTTGATGTGTGTGGTAGATTGGTCAGTTCGTAATTCTCAGTTTCTACAGTATATTCAAGACAAAGCTAGTGAAATGCTGCATCTTCTCCCTTCCATCCTATTTGATTTTACTACTACAACTTAATGCTGTGACTCTCAGTAGTATACTTCAGATTAAACTAAAAGAAAAACAAAAAACAAATTCTTGATCCATTCCAATCTTGCTACATCTATTCCCTTCTCACCATTTCCCCCCCACACACACACCCCAAATCTTCTTTTCAACCTTGATTGGCTCTTTACCTCATGCACTACCCTGGAACATCTCAAAATTTGCAAGTGAATGAATATTGTTTATCTGGAAATAATTTGTAATCCTGCTTTTCCCATTCATTGTTTGGAGCACAAAGTACTATGAATTACATGTGGAGAGCTTTCCATACAGTAAAACAAGTTTTAATAAAATGCCCTTGAAAAGCAGCGATATGCAGTATCTATATGGATTTGCAATCAATTACGGTAACTCTACTTATCCAGACTAAGGTTTCACATACCGGTAAATTTAGAAGACTGGTGGAAGAGCTCTGTTATTGGCTCTTGTATCAGCTTTTAGTCCTGCCCTATAGTAAGAGTTCTCCTGCCACCTTATCTATTGCACCTTCCAGGAGCAGGAACAGTCACAGATGCCTCTTTGCAGGCAGCAATCTGTACATTGCAGTTAGAGGTTTCCTACTTATATAACTACAGTTCAAATCTCAGATCATATGTTAATATGTCTCTGTATAAGAAAATTAGGCTTTGCTTCATTTCCCCTAGTTCGATCCTGACTGCCAAGCCATGTGAGTCTTGTTGCCATATCTAGGATTGGCTGAAAATTCATGGGGCAAATATATTTCAGGCTCCTTTGGGCATTATATGGAAATGGCTTTCAGAACTGTGGCATATGTAAAACTTATTTTTTGTAAATAAAATATATATGATTAGCATTCACTTGAAGCTGTAAAATAGTTTCCATTTTGAATCCTTGTTTTCTGGTCCTGTAACTTTCTGAAACACTTTTCCTATGGGCTGCCATTTCCCTGCATGATCTCAACCTAATGAGAATTCTTGAGTAAAATCTTTTTACTAGTTTGTTTGATTGGTGAGCAAGGTGAAGAAAAAAAAAAGTGAGAGAGAGAGTCTGTTTAAAAAAATTAAAAAACCAAGGTCTGCACAATGCCTAAGTCTTGCATCTGAAGAAGTGAGGTTCTTACCCACGAAAGCTTATGCTCCCAATACTTCTGTTAGTCTCAAAGGTGCCACAGGACCCACTGTTGCTTTTAAAGTTTTCAAACTTGCAGACTGAGGCCTTGATCCAGCAAGCTAATCCATGCATGGTCTGGGGTCTGCATGGCTTCACTGACTGATCCCTACTGATGAGCCATGTAGGTGTCATTATGATACCTCATGATGGAATTACTGTTTTTTCAATTTGCTTTTTAAAACCTAGGATGTTTTACCTAAAAAAAGTAAAAGAAAGATAAAGAAGCAAAATTAAGCCTGAGTGACCTTAACTCTGACCATTTGTGCATGTGCATTATGATACAGTCTTTAATTACATGCTCACATGCTATTTTTTCCCCACATAATCACTGCCTCATTCAGTTAATAGAATAGACAGTGCTGACTTAATGAGCTGCTGTTCAATATTTTGTTTTTTCCTCATTATTTAATATGTGGCTAAGGCCTTGTTTATTACACACCATTCAAACGATGTTCTGAAATTAGTGTTAATTTTTTCATGGGCTTTTCTATGGTGATCATCACTCTAGTATCTGAGCACGTCACAAACGTTAATGAATTTATTTTCACAACAGCCCTGTCAGGTTAGGGGGTGGTATTATCTCCATTTTACAGATAGAAAACTATGACATAGAGATTAACATCAAAAGCATCCCCTAATTTTGTGTGCCCAATTTGGGATGCCTAGGACCTGATTATTTTCAGACTATTTAGTATTATATGGCATTGTAAATGTTCAAAGCATGTTAATATATATGTTGTTTTCAATTGCAGTGTGAGTGCTCAGCACTTCTGCAAATCTGGTCCAGGGTCTCAAGCTAGCTCCCTCCCCCACCACCCCCCCAGGGGGTTGTGATGGTTACTCAGCTGAACAGGAGCTCCGAGTGTGATGCTGTAGCCAAAAGATCTTGTGTTCCTGGGTTGCATAAACAGGGGAATCTTGAGTAGGAGTAGAGAGGTTATTTTACCTCTGTATTTGGCACTGATGAGACCTCTGCTAGAATACTGTGTCCAGTTCTGAAGTCCACAATTCAAAAAGGATGTTGATGAATTGGAGTAGAGCAGGGGTGAAAGTAGAAATAGGGATTTACCAGTACGGGGCTGGGTTGGGGCTGGCTCTGGCCCCCGGAAGGGGCGGGAAGGGGGAGTCAGAGCCAGCCCCGGCCCGCCCTATAACGGTAAGTGCCCTCCCCTCCCCTGCCAGGGTAGCAGTGGCAGCTGGGGGCTTTGGCAGCAGTTTAAAAGGCCCAGGGCTCGGCCGCTGCTGCTGCCCTGGCCCCTTTAAACCACTGCCAGAGCCCCCGGCTGCCGCTGCTACCCATGGGCTCTGGTGGCTATTTAAAGGGCCCAGGACTCCCCTGCTTCTACTGCCCCAGCCATTTAAATAGCCCCTGGAGCCCTGCGGTAGCGGCAGCGGGGTTCCGGCAGCTATTTAAAGAGCCCAGGGCAGTACAGGCAGTGGGAGCCCCGGCCCTTTAAATAACCCCTGGAGCCCTGCTGCCACTACCCCAGGGCTCCTGCTGGGAGCCCCAGGCCCTTTAAATTGCCACCTGGGGAAGCCAGGCCGCCCCGGTACAGTGCACTGGCTCTTGCCGGTACGCTGTACTGGTGCGTACCGGCTTACTTTCACCTCTGGAGTAGAGTCACAAAAATGATTAGAAAACCGTCCTTATAGTGATAGATTCAAGGAGCTCAGTCTGTTTAGCTTAACAAAAAGGTTAAGGGGTGTAACGATGCTGGTTCTGGCGGGACCCAACTGAGAGTGCCAATTCAGGACAAATTGCTTGAAGCAGGGCAGTTACAGCCCAAGGCTGGTGTTTTTCCACCTCTAAGGCAAACTAAGCCAGCCAGACAAAGAGGACTTTGGTCTCACCCCACTGGCTAACCACAAGTCACACAAGCAATTCCCTTAGACACTCCAGTTTCCCAGTATCACCACCAATGCCACTCGTTATGGGGACGAATGGTTATGAAAACGCAATACCCCAGTAAAAGAAAAAAGGTTCTCTCGATCCCAAAGGACCAAGCCCCAGACCCAGGCCAATATACAAATCAGATCTTACCCACAAATCACACTGTTGCCAATCCTTTAGAATCTAAAATCCAAAGGTTTATTCATAAAAGGAAAAAGATATAGATGAGAGTTAGAATTGGTTAAATGGAATCAATTACATACAGTAATGGCAAAGTATGGGTTCAGGCATGTAGCAGTGATAGAATAAACTGCAGGTTCAAATCAAGTCTCTAGAGTATATCCATAGCTGGGATGGGCACTTGGTCCTTTTGTTCAGAGCTTCAGTTTGTAGCAAAGTCCTCCAGAGGTAAGAAACAGGATTGAAGATAAGATGGAGATTGAGGGATCAGCCTTTTATAATCTTTTCCAGGTGTAAGAACACCTCTTTGTCCTTACTGTGGAAAATTACAGCAAAATGGAGTCTGCAGTCACATGGGCAAGTCCCTACATACTTTGCTGAGTTACAAGGCGTATCTGCCTCCTCTCAGTGGGTCAACTGTATAGCTGATGGTCCTTAATGGGCCATCAAGCAGGCTAGGCAGAGCTGACACCAACTTGTCTGGGATGACACCAAGAAGCATAGCATAAGTTTGAAATACAGACAGTATAGAGCCAATACTTATAACTTTAAATACAAAAATGATATATGCATACAGATAGCGTAATCATAACCAGCAAACCATAACCTTGTCTTAGACACCCTATTTGACACACTTTATACGAGATTTGGTGCCACTACAGGACTTTGGTTGCAACCATGTTCTGTATGGTCCCAGTTTAAGTCAATAACGTGACAAGGGGTGACTTGATTACAGTCTATAAATACCTACCTGGGGAACAAATATTTGATAATGGACTTCAGTCTATCCAAGAAAAGTATAATATGGTCCAATAGCTGGAAGTTAAAGTTAGATACATTGAGACTGGAAATAAGGCATAATTTTTTAACCATGAGAACAATTTACCAAGAGTCATGGTGGATTCTCCATCACTGGATGTTTTTCTAAAAGATCTGTTCTAGGAATTATTTTGGGGAAGTTATATGGCCTGTGTTATACAAGAGGTCAGACTAGAGGATCACAAGTGGCCTTTCTGGCCTTGGAACCTAATGTATATATGAAAATGAGGAACACACAAATAGTGGCTATCTGTGAAAAGCTTGGTTTAAGCGACTTACCCAGGATCACACAGGAACTCTGTAGAAGAGGCAGAGACAGGGCAGCATTCAACTACCTTAGCCATGAGCCCATCTTTTCTCTTTCTGCAGTCTGCTGTCTCATTCACTTTACAAATTCCAACTTCTGCAACAAATGGGATAGGCATCCTATAGATAGCAGCCTCTTTCAATAACAACCCTGATTTCTCCCCAGAACATGGCCGTCCTGTGCAGTGAACATAGTTAAACTCTTGTTTTTATAATCTGTGTTTGTAGGGTTTTATGTTAGACGTGTCATTTTCCCTGACCTTGTGATTACCGTTCCGAACTCTAAGGGGCAGTTATTAACAACAGAGGGAAGCTAATGTGCAGTTGTGTATGGTCTATGTATGCAACTCATGCATTGTGTGCTCCAGAATTAATTTCTACAAGAATATAAAAGCCCTGAATATGACTTCATGACTGGCTGTGCCTTAGGGTTGCCAGGCATCTGGTTTTCGACCGAACCATCCGGTCAAAAAGGGACCCTCGCAGCTCCAGTCAGCACTGCTGACCAGGCCGTTAAAAGTCTGGTTGGCGGTGGGGGGAATGAGGAGGGGGTCTGCAGCAGCTCTCTCTGTGGAGCCCCAGCGGGCAGGGGATGGATCCCATTGGAGGGGCTGGGAAAGGCATTTGGCTGCAGGCTGGGGCCGGCAGGGTTAACCCCAGGCAGCAGCCGCTGCGGTGGCTGGGGACTCATTGCGGAATGGGCATTGTGACCTTTAGGAAGTGCCTTCGGGCTCCCTCCCTGCCCGGCCCGCTGCTCCCTGGCTGGTGGGTGCAGAAGGAGGAGCCGGCCCAGCTCCCTATGGGCTGTATGCAGCTGACGGTGTGGCCCAGGGCGAGCCACTGCCGCCTGCCCCGTAGTCAGCTCCCCCGGGGCTGCTGTGCCGGGCTCATCTTGGGACCATGCAACCAGCAGGTAAGAGTCTGTGGGCTTGTCAGTCTCCTATGAATGGGCTGCACAGAAGCATGGGGCTAAAGTTGGGCTGCTCTCCCCAGGAACAGGTCTGAGCACAGTTGGGCAGCAGCTGGGCGTGGAGTCCCCAGCCAGTGGCCGGGCTGTGGGGGGGACAAAGGAGAGGGGCTGGGGGTCACTTCAAACGACGGGGAGATGAGGAGGGACCTGCAGCAGCTCTCTCCCTGGAGCTGCTGTGATTTGGTTCTACTCTGGGGGCGCAGCGAGCAGTGTGCCTGCAGGACGATTCTGTCTGGCCCCCAGACGTGCATGGAGGACATCATTTTGTAGAACAAAATGGTGTCCTCCTCATAGCGTGACCTTGCCTGCACTGTATTGTGAGTTGACACCTTGCATGCAAGTGTAGAATTACATGCTTACTAAAAATGTCACAACACACCACTGTTAATGTGACAGCCCTTGGAACTCCCTGTTATAACATACAGAGATCGTGGACACAATGCTTGGCCCTGAGCACTGTAGCCAATAGAACAGGAGGTATTTGGTGGCAAGCTTATTCATTAAATAATCCCTCTAAAAGTAAAATCCACATTCTCTTACTGTTGTAAACTCTTCTGTGCGCAGGGGCTGGCTGTGATGATTGAAGTAGATGCTCAGATCTTTATTATTATTTATATCATAATAGCATGCACAGTATGTTAGGTGCTGTTCATATAGAAGGTTGGGAAAGAGATATATATATATAGCCATGTTTTTATTGTGTTTTGCTTTGTTAAATATATGGCTGATTCCAAACTGCCCCTTCACACAAATCTAGCTAAGTAATGTTAGTCCCTTGTAGACATGGTGGCAGTGATTTGATACTATACTGTTGCATGACAGCTGGATTTGATTTTAATAGCTCCTTTCATGTGTGAGGCATCCTCAAACAGGGCCGCCCAGTGGATTCAGGGGCAAAGTGGGGGAGCTTGTACTCACCGGGCGACGCTCTGAGTCTGCGGCAGCGGTGGTGGCAGCATTTTGGCGGCAGGGGACCCTTTAGTCACTCCGCGTCTTTGACAGCATTGAAGGACCTGGCGCTGAAATGCCGCCGAAGACCTGGAGCGACTGAAGGGCCCCCCGCCGCCGAAGACCCGGACCGCCGCTGAAGACACGGACCGCCGCCAGGTGAGGAAAGGGATTCTTGGCCAGGGCTCGCGGGGCCCCTGCGAGGCCCAGGGCCTGGGGCAAATTGCCCCACTTCCCTGAGCTTTAGATTGGCTTACACATGATAGTGATTCATAGGGTGCAGCAGTTGATGCAATAAAGCTTGCATGGGTGGTTTTGTTTAATAAGTACCCAGGACAATAGACAATTTCAATAGGAAAGTGCTAGGTTCCACAGTGTTAAGTGCTTTTCATTATGTGTTTTACTTTGATTCAGCAAAAGTATAAGCTTTCTATGGGCTATTTCCCTTAACAGATGTACATTTGTTTGGCTGATCTTAGTGTGTCTGTGATGGAATACCTAATTACAGTTCTTATCAGACCACCTTCAAGAGATGCTCAGTTTTGTTGAGAGTGATATGTCTGCAGCACAGAGGGAAATCAGCTCTGGTTTTCCCTTTAGTTCTGCACACAGACAGGTTGGTCAGAGAAGCATTTTGTTGTTGCTAAGTGCACAGTAATTCTAAATTAGTCACTATTCAGTGTTGCCATCCAGCTATGTTATGTAATTGGAGTTGCTAATAAAAAATTCTGCAGAGGGATATCATGTTTCTGGAAAATCAGAATTATAATCTGAGATATATGCAGGGTTGTAATGTCGGCTGAGTAGAAGTAGTTCAATATAACTGCAAAACTAGAAAGCATGGCCTGGAGGCAGTCTCTTTCAGTTAGTACTATCCCTTGAAGCAAACTAACACTTGGTGGCTGCAGGGGTCAGAAGTGAAAGTAAGCCGGTCCGGTACGGCGTATCGTAAGAACCAGTATGCTGTGCCAGAATGGACCGGCTTCCCCAGTGGTGATTTAAAAGGCCCGGAGCTCTGGCCGCTTCAGGGAGCCCCACGCCCTTTAAATCCCCGCCAGAGCTCCAGTAGCCGGGCTCCCACGGTGATTTAAAGGGCCCGGAGTGCCGTGGTGGCCAGAGCCCCGGGCCCTTTAATTCTCCCCTGAACCCCAGGGCTCCCAGCCACCTCTGCAGCTGGTAGCTCTGGGGTGATTTAAAGGCCCTGGAGCTCCCAGCCACAGCCAGAGCCCCAGAGCCTTTAAATCTTGAAAGGCCCCGCCTCTTCCAGTCGAGGCCACGCCTCTTCCAGTTGAGGCCATGCCCCCGCTCAGGACTCCGGCGCACCGGTAAGTGCTTTAAGTTACTCTCATCCCTGGTAGGGGTATTAAAGCCACAATCCAGTGAAGCACTTAAGCATGTACTTAACTTTAAACAGATGAGTAGTGCCATTGCCCCCCGACTACTTATGTGCTTTAAGCATATCCTTTAAGCATATCCTTGCTAGAGAGAGAATTAGACCTTCCCCTCATTCTTCAGATATGTGCTTTTTTGATCAATGTTTTAAAAATTCTTTTGAGTACAGGAATTGGTGAATAAAATTGCTGCAGGTACAACAGCTATAAAGTAGTTCAAATTTAAGCACCTGTGGCTGCTAAAATCCTCCCAACTGCCAATAAAAAACAAACCATCATCACTGGAGGCCTGGGCAGCATGATTGTGACCTTTTTGTTTATTGGCACACCTCTTGAGAAGCAGCTGTGATATGTGAGTCTGAACAGTCAAATGGGAAGTGTTTATTGTGTTGTTTTTTAATCTCAAAATTGAGGTAAATTCTCTAAATGTGTGGGGTTTTAGATGCATGGGTTCCATTAAAAGTGCTATAGAAGATATTACTAGATGGTACTCTTACACATTATCTCATAAATTTATTTTCTTAGTATGTGAGCAAGTTTTCATTCTTGGAAGAAATGTGTGATGGGTTCAGTCACAGACACCCCCTTGGGACCATCACCCGATCTGCTGAAATTACCTCTGAGCCCGTTTTCCCTGCCAGCTTGGGACTCCAGAACCCCATCTTGTTGAGCCAGACACACTAGCCTGCTGCAACACAGACCCAAGGTCTGGTCCACACCCCCAAAGCTGCAGACTTAGGTAAACTGCTGAGCTGTTTTCAGTTATCTCCAGCACCCAGACTCCCAGTTCCCAATGGGATCCAAACCCCAAATAAATCCATTTTACTCTCTATAAAGCTTATACAGGATAAATTTGTAAATTGTCCGCCCTCTATATCACTGGTGGAGACATATGCACAGCTGTTTGCTCCCCCAGGTATTAATCACTTACTCTGGGTTTATTAATAACCAAAAGTGATGTTATTAAGTATAAAAAGTAGGATCCAAGTGGTTTCAAGTACTAACAGACAGAACAAAGTAAGTCACCAAGCAAAATAAAGCAAAAACATGCAAGTCTAAGCCTAATACATTAAGACACTGATTACAGGTAATATCTCACCCTCAGAGGTGTTCCAATAAGCTTCTTTCACAGACTAGACTCCTTCCTAGTCTGGGCCCAATCCTTTCCCCTGATACAGACTTTTAGATCCAACAGACATCTTAGGTGGTAAGCAGGGGTTTTCTCATGACTGGCCCCCTTTTGTCCTACTCCACCCCCTTTTATAGCTTTGGCACAAGGCAGGAATCTTTTGTCTCTGGGTCCCCACCCCTCCTTCTAAATGAAAAAGTACCATATATAAGTTGGATTTCATTATCAGGTGACATGGTCACATGTCACTGTAAAACCCCTAGTCTCCATTCCCCATGGGCTGGCCCACACCTACACAGGAAGGCTTTCAAGTAACTAAGGCCGTTTACAACTGATTGTTTCTGGAGCACCCTTAATGGCCTTCACTTAATAGGTTTACATCAGTGATACAAGTTTATATCTTATTCTCCTAACTCCAGAAATAGAAATAATACATGCAAACAAATAGGATGAACACACTTAGTAGATTACAAGCATTCTAATGACTCCATACAAGGGGTATTTAGCGTAAAGCATATTCCAGTTATGTCATGTTCATAAGCATACTTCCATAAAGCATATGGAATGCAATGTCACAAAATGCTCTATTGTTTGTGTTATTGATGTTTTTTGTTTGGGGGATGCTGTGGCAAGTAGCAAGAGAGTCTGCCCTTTGCCTTAGGGTTTGTCACTAGAAATATATCCAGACTCTGTGTGACTGAATCCTCTTCCAACAGGAAGCTGACTGCAAGGCTCTGGATATCTGCTGTTGCTTATCTGAGAGGTGAAAATAGCAATAGATACATAGCTAGGGCTTGATCAAAAGCTGAAGTTGAGACTATTTCCATTGATATCAGTGAACTTTGAATCAGTCTTTCAATCATTATGGGATAGATTGTGCCTTTAAGGCACAGCCTGTTGCAAGGGGCAGTGCAGAGCCAGACCATGCCAAAGGAAGCATCAGGAGGCATTATGCCTCCAAGAGAATGTCTACACTGTGTTTTAAAACCCATGGTAGCAAGTCTCAGAGCCTGGGGAGACGGACTCGCAGTGCTCTTGCTTTGGTGCTAAAAACAGCAATGTAGACATTTGGGCTCGAGCTCTGAAGCCAGGGAGTAGGAGGGATTCAGAGCCCAAGCTTCAGCCCGAGCTGCATCGTCTACACTGCTGTTTTTAGCGCGAGCCCTGCAAACCTCAGGGCATGTCTCGAGTACAGAGTTAAGTCGACATAAGTCGATATCCAGCTGCCACAGTAATTAAGTCAGTCGGGTGTGTCCACACCATACTCATTGTGTCACTGGAGTGCATCCTCAGCAGCAGCACTTGCATCAATGCACAGAGCAGTGCACTGGGGGTAGCTATCCTCACTGCAGCTAGCCTCAGGGGGCTTTGGGAAGTGTTTGCAATGCCTCGTGGGACCAAAACATAGTTGCAGGGGGGAATGGGAACCTGGCTTCAACCTCTCATGAAGCAGTTTCCTCCCTTCCTCCCTACCCTGATTTCCATGACAAGCAGCTCATACTTTTTGGTGCCTTTTTTCAAAAGGCTGGCTTAGCCACACGTATGTCATAGCCTGAGAAGCATGGACCCTGCTCAGCTGTGCACTCTTGTTGTGAGCATTACAAACACCTCGTCCCTTATCCTGCAGTATTTCCAAAGCTGAGACAGGAGCTGCCATACAGAACATTGTGATGTCCTTCAGCAGCACAGCTGAAAGCCATAGTACGAAATAATTCCCGTTTGCTGCTGGCAGTTATGCAGCAGCCGAACATGGTGGAGCGCCGTTTCTGATCCTGAGAAACAAGCACTGACTGGTGGGATTGCATCGTTATGCAGCTATGGGATGATGAGCAGTTGCTGCAGAACTTTCAAATGTGGAAGGTCACTTTCCAGGAACTGTGTGCAGAGCTTTCCCCAGCCCTGAAGCACAGAAACATTAAAGTGAGACCTGCTGTGACCGTGGAGAAGCGAGTGGAGATCGCTGTGTGGAAGCTTGCAATGCCAGACTGCTACTGGTTAGTGGAGAATCAATCTGGAGTTGGTAAATCCGCCATGGGAATTGTTGTGATCCAAGTTTGCAGGGCCATTAATCTACTTCTGCTAAGAAGGATAGTGACGCTGGGCAATGTGCAGGACATAGTGGATGGTTTTGCCGCGATGCGGTTCCCTAACTTCAGTGGGGCAATAGATGGCATGCATATCCCTTGGCACCAGACCTCCTTGCCAAAGAGTACATAAACAGAAAGGGATACTTTTCAATGGTGTTGCAAGCACTAGTCGATCACAGGGGGCGTTTCACTGACATCAACGTGGGAAAGTCAAGAAAGGTACATGACACTCATCTTTAAGAACACAGGTCTGTTCAGAAAGCTGCAAGCAGGGACTTCCTTTCCGGATCGGAAAATAATCATTGATGATGTTGAAATGCCAATAGTGATCCTGACAGACCTAGCCCACCCTTTGCTCCCAGGGCTCATGAAGCCCTACACTAGCCACATGGAGAGCAGTAAGGAGCGATTCAACAATAGGATGAGTAAGTGCAGAATGGTGGTGGAATGTGTCTTTGGACATTTAAAGGGTCGCTGGCACAGTTTGCTTACTAGGTTAGACCTCAGTGAAAGCAATATCCCCATTGTTCTCTCTGCCTGCTGTGTGCTCCATAATATCTGTGATGCAAAAGGAGAGAAATTTCTGCAGGGATGAGGTGTGGAGGCGGATAGGCTGGCAGCTAATTTTGACCATCCAGATACCAGGGCAATAAGAAGAGCCCAGCAGGAAGCACTCTGTTTCTGGGAGGCTTTGAAAACTTGTTTCAATAATGATCCACATTAATGTGTGTCACTTGTCTGCATTGTGCCTTCTCATACCATCCCCTCTATTGCATTGGTTTCCCTGTCTCTCCCCTTCCTCCTGCAACCTCCCATGCGTGGAATAAATAAAGAGTATTTCATTCTTGAAACGTTGACATTTATTGCATAAACATAAAGAAACTGAAAGACCAGGAAAAGAATTTAACCTTGGACAGATGATTGATAAAGTTGGGAGGGAAGAAACAAAGTCAGCTTGTCTGTAAAAGCACAGTAGTCTTGCCCATCAAAGGTCTTTGAATGGCCACATTTTGTTCTTGGTACCCTCCTATGGTGTTGAGTGGAAAGGATACTGTACTCCTCTCCCTCCAAACCCTACCTCCTGGAATGTTGGGGAGAGGGGGAGGGGAAATACAGCGATGTTTGCAGCCTGTTCTTCAGGAGCTCTGAGACTTGCTGCTGCAGGTTTTAAAATGCAGTGGTGACATACCCAGAGAGATACAATGCATCCAATAGCTCCCTGTTTGCACCAGAGAGAAATTTTTATTCCTCCTTCCTTGTGGTTGGCCAGCTTCACTTGGTGATGGGTGGGGCAGAATCATTACTCCAGTTACTCCTCACTTGCTTTTCAGTGAGTTACTGCCCAGTGGAGCAACTCAGTAGGAGTCCTTGATCACAGAGGCTGCTAGTTTGTGTAATCTTTATGTAGGACTTCTTACATCCTCCCCTTGTACTGCACTGCCATTTCAGAAAAGGGGCCAGGGTCTTGCACTACTTAAGTTCTAAGTATTGACATTCTCATTTAATGTAAGGGCTAACTATATACTCAGACTTTTCTCTTATGGGGTAGCTTAACTCATAGGAGTTGCAGGGGATGGGAAGTTGTTTTTAGCTGGCATGGACTCCATTTTTGTGTTTTTAAAATGTACATATTCCTGCAGCGAAGGATAGCCATAATTTGTTTTAATTTATGAAATAACACCACCCACATACAAATGTTTCCCTTAATTCTGTGTTAAACCACAGTAGTTGGTGTAGAATTTGATTAATGAATTGCTCACATGTTTGGTATTCATAATAGATTCCTTAGGTTGAACCACATATATTTTCAGTCTTTATTGCCTCAAGTCTGAGATAACAATTTTTTGTTGGGGACTGTGATGTGGTGTTCACCCCACACGTCCTGAAATCGTTAAAGCAGATTGAGAAGGAGGCCACAGCTGAGGGCACTCAAGTGGCTAAGTGATCCCCTGACAGCGTGAGGGAGCCCAGCTGAGGAGGAATAGGTTGGGCTGGGTCTATAAAGCCAGGAAATTGGAAGCAGAGGGGGCTTTTGGGAGAGTCTGCAGTCACTTGCTGGGAGAAGGAAGGAGTAGTTGGAGACTGCAGAGACATGTGGTCTGCAGCCCCACTGGGGGAGGAGAGAGTGGAGAAGCTGGCAAATGTGGATGGAGGGGAGCACCAGATGGTAAGGAAAGGGCTGAGGGAAAGGCAATAAAAGTCCAGGAGGGAACAGACCTTCTCTGCTGGTTAGAGGGTCCCTGAGCCAGAACCTGGAGTAGAGGGTGGGCCCGGATTCCCCTGCCAGCCACTGAGGAAATGAATAAGCAGACTGCCTAGGATTGGAGAAGAAACACTTTAGTACCCCAGAAGGGGAAAACATGTGTAGTGACTTGGCCAGAGGGCTGAGTCATGAAAAAGCAGCAGCAGCTCATGGAGAGAGAGGCAGAGAGGTGGTGTACAACCGTGGGAAGGGGTGTTGAACTCATGAAGCTAATCCCCAGAACTGCTAGGAAGCGGCACCATCCTAGCAGTGAGCAGAGCACCCTGTGACAAGAGCCAAATTCTGATGGTCATAATGGGAGCTCTTCCATAAAAGTATTTGCAATTTGTCTCTTTCACAAAACATTAGGTTGCCACTATGTAAAGTGGCCAATTATCATAAATCTTTGTGTGTTTTCACTTATTATTATCTGAGAGGAAAAAATAAAACAACTAAAGACTTCTGCAAAAGCAAACAGACACTCTTAAGCTCCAGACACCAAAGAAGCTTTGTGAAATGCTAATGAAGGATTTAATGACTTTAACAGAAAAGGCTAATTCCCAAGCAAATGGCCATTGTGGTGTGATGACCTGAGGTCAGAGACTCAAAGTGCATTCCTCACTCAACATCATCAAAGAAAAAGCCCACATGGGTGGAGACACTGTCAGCTTGCTTTCTGTATGAAGATAGATCCTTTATCTCTGGACTGTTTGGATTCTAGCAGGGCTGAAAAACTGATCGAGAAGGCAGAGATCCTCAGAGTTATTCTGGGTAGCCCTGAGAGACTTTGGGGAAACTGGCGGGCGGATTACTACACCTCTGCTACCATTTGGAATTGTAGACTGTTACTCACCTGTACATATATTTTACCTGATTTAACCTCTCAATAACTCTCATTTTTCTTTTTCTTAGCTAATAAACCTTTAATTAGTTTACTAAAGAATTGGCTGCCAGAATTGTCTTTGGTGTAAGATCTGGAGTATCAATTGATCTGGGGATAGTGACTGGTCTCTTGAGACTGGGAGAAACCTGATGTGGTGTGATTTTTAGGTTTAAGCAGGGCCGTCCTTACCCAGACGCAAAGTATGCAGCTGCGTAAGGTACCAGGAAATTTGCGGCACCAAATTTCCTGGTGCCCTGGGCTGCTCCAGCCCCTGCCCCGCCTCTTCCCCATACTCCATCCCAGCTCTGCCTCTTCCCTGTCCTGCTCCACCCTGCGCCGCCCCTTCCCCACCCCAGCCCTGCCCCCACTCCCCTGAGGAGTGCAGCAGGGTCAGGCCTGCACTCACCAGCGGTGGGAAGTGCAGTGACCCGGTCCCAGCCGCGCCATCGGTGAGTGCTGGCGGATGGTTCTCCCCGCCCCCAAATGAACCCCCCCGTGGAGGTCTGGACAAAGATTGTAGCAGAAGGGTTGGAGGGAAAAGAATGGATTTCCTGCGATGATTGGTGGTTCCCCATACTGGGGGAGGGAGGAGAGCACAATTTAAAGGGGAGGACACGGGACCACCCCACATGTCCCCTCCTGCCCAGTGACACACTACAAATATATAAAAAAACAAACCCACAATTAAAGTAACTTCCTCTCCAAAGTGTGAGTTCTGGGCTTTATTTGCCATGGAAGCAGTGATAACATAACTAATACCTGTATCCGGGGAGTGACCACAGCTCCCTGCTCTATTTTAGGTATTAGTGACATCTGCTGTTGTGTAAACAAAGAGCCCTGAAATGAGATCTTGGAAGATAAAATGCCTTTCAGTTTACTGTTAAAAATTCCACAAATAAAGAATTGATCATATGCATTACACTTCCATGCAGCAGCCCAAGAGAAGTTGTTTTATCTCTGTTTTTATAACCTTAGAGTTTGACTTTTATTTTTTGAAGGACTTTCAGCACTTGAAAACTCATTTTACTTTTCTACTTTCAGTCCCACAATATGACTCAAATAAAAAAGGGGCTTTTCTCTCACAGGTTTATCTAAAGTGTCTGTGTCTATTCAAGCACTAAGCAAATGAGGTACTTCAGTCAATAAGACCACTATTTTTCTCTGCTTTGAGGAAAACAAGCCTTGAAATATTCCTTCATTGGGGTGAACTGTTTTCTCTAGCCTTAATGGCACAACTGCTACTTTAAGCCAACTTCAGCTGACACTATTGATTGGTGTTCCTCCATGGCTCAGTTGTTTTCTGAAAGTAGAGGCAAAGTATTTTCTTCATGTCCCTTCTTCTTTCCTGCCAGCAGGGTCAAATAAACACACTTGTCTGCACAAGTTCAGGAAGAGGTTGAACAGCATTTTGTTAATTTTGGGAGGAAGGTTCCATTGGTTTTTGTTTAACTTAGGGTATGTCTGCACTGGCACTTCATCAGCAAAATTTTTGTCCTTCAGGAGGGTTAAACACACACACACACACACACACACACACACACACACACCTCGAATGACAAAAGTTTTACCAACAAAAAGCGCCAGCATGACCAGCGCTTTGTCGGCAGGAGCGCTCTCCTGCCGACAAAGCTGCTACTGCTTGTGGGCGGGGGGGTGGGAGTTTTTTGTTGGCAGGAGAGAGCTCTCCTGCCAACAAACAGCAGTTACACTGTGTGGCTTTTAGCGGCATGACTGTAGCAGCACAGCTGTGTCGCTAAAAGCTGCGTAGTGTACCAATACCCTTAAACTCTCTCAACCTGCATTTTCAGAATAGAAAACCATGCCTGATGCTAATGGTCACTCTAAGTTTTGTTTGCACTTGTAGTTCAGCTTCATTACCATGTCATCCATAGGTGAGACCTACATTAGGCCTATGTTATTCAGCAGTGAGTCTGAAATTACATGGCATTTCCTTCTAAGGGTTTGGCTACCTTACCTTAGTGTAGTGTTATGTTAAAGTGGCAAGCCGCCTTAGTGCGGATGCAGTCATACTAGTATAAAAGTGATCATACTTGTACTGCTTATTCTGGTTTGGCAACTTTTATCCTGGTATAAATGTGTCCACCCTGGGGCTGTTACCAGTATAACTGTCAGACAAAAAAAAAAATCACACTTGTAATTGACAGTTATACTGCTACAACTTCAAGCAGAGACCAGCTCCAAGTTGTTTCACTCTTGCTTCCCTAGCAGTCTAATCAGCACATTATTAGTGGTTATTAAATTCAGTTTACTTTACACTTAAATTTTCAGTGTGCTTCAGCTCTAGGTTATGACATGTAACTGAACTGCAGAAGATTAAAGCTGGAGATTGACAGTTGGGTTAGGGCCCTTCTCATGCACAAAGGAAGAGGTGATTTGGGGGAAGGGAGTGAGATTAGATGTGCTCATTACCCTCCCCCAGGAACCCTTGATCACAAATAACTTTCTCACTACAACCCACACAGTCTGTATGTGACTCTGATTAATTGGCACAGGAGCTAGATGTGTCCACAAGAGCAATCACCAATTAAATAGTTTTGACATTAAAATCATCAGGAATCAGCATTAACTTCCCCCTGAAAGCTGTGAACTCCTCATTCGCTGCCCAGCTATTTTTTTCAGGCTGTCTGCAGACTCAGGCAGCTAACACTGCATTGATATATGAATGTCATTGCAGCCATAAAAGCTAGAGACTTCTTAATAGAAGCTTGCATTCTGGAGCATAATTATATTAATCTGCAGTTATGCAGCCACATAGTCGCTATAGTGCTCTGGCTAGAGATTATAAGAAAAAAATCTCCTTTCTTTTGCTGGAAACAAAGCACTTATGCTTGTTTCAGGAATAAATGTACAGCTGCTAAAAAAAGAAACTAAAGAATTCTCACAATAAACAAAAGGAATGAGTCACATATGATAATGATCTTGCAATCACATAGCACCTCCTATCCTGAAGGATCCCATGATCTGAATCCCAGGGGAGCCAGCTGAGTCACTCAATTAGGGAGAACTGCAAAGAATGGGGCAGGCAATCCCCAAAGCTGGTGGATATTCCAGTACTTAGATTTACCAAGCCAGCACAAAGCAGCTTCTGTTATACCTCACTGGTTTACTCAGAAGGCAACAACACGCTTCCCTTGAAGTAACCCAGCCTCTGGCCTCCACCAACACCCAAGTCAAATATGACGAGGATTTCTGAAAATTTATTATATCATCTAAAAAAGGTTCTACCAATCCCAAAGGATTGGACACATTACCTCCCAGGCTTATGAATATTCCAGATCTTTCCCAAACACATACTACAGCCAATTCTTATTAACTAAACTGAAATTTATTAAAAAAGAAAAGGGAGAGAGAAATGGTTATAAAAGAACAGTATACATACAGACATGAGTCAATCTTGAGATTCAGATGCACAGCAGAGATGGTGAGCTTTGTAGATGCAAAGAGTTCTTTCAGAAATAGTTCAAAGGTTATAGTCCAATGTTTATATTTCAGGGTTGTCCAGTCAAAACTGGGATCTCAATCCTTGTGGGTTAGGCTTCCCCTGCATGAAACCTCAAGCAGATCTGAGATTAAAAAGGATTGGGACCCAAAGGTCTTTAATACAATTCCAGGCCTACTTTGATAGGTCGGAGTCCTTAGTTGAACAATAGGGACTCATGTGGACTTTGAAGTGGACCCATTTCCTCAGCATAGCCGGTAATTAGCCAAACAGAGTGACACAAGGCAATTGCCTGTTTTCCCACCATTCTCAGATGATTTGCTATATGTTTCAGAGAGAGATGAATACAGCGACATCCTATGTTTACAGTTCATTTAAATGTTAAGATGGTCTTTTGATCTCTGAATTAACAGAATACAGCATAGACAGGGACTGTTTGATTACATTGTTGATTTTTAACCAATATACTGTATATGTAAATACACAAAAACACAAACATTATCTCCCCCTATGTTTTTAAGGGTTGAATTTGAGCCATTTATCCTGTAGGATGCTTAACCCTTTCTGGTCATACGTCACAATCCCAAAATTCTTTACAAACTGATATACAATCTGAATCTGGCCATCTCATTCTACATATATTTGTCTTGCCCCAATGGGGGCTCGATCTTGACTGAGACTTCTGTGCACTACCACGAACATATAATGACGCTAATCTGTAATGGCCATAAGTGGTCTTAGTCTGTATTCTACATTTCTTTTAAAAGATGGCACTTCCAGTGGCACAGTGCCCTGAGTGCCTTGCTGGGGCATTGGTTTAATACCGAAGGCTAGGAAAGAGTGGCCACTTCCTACAGCACTTAGGGGGGGAAAAACCAATCAAGATTAGACATAGAGGTGTGGCAAGAGCTGAACAATAGGTTGGTTTAGATGCTCTGATAATTGACAATGAACAGCAGTATAGGCAACTGCATGGATAGAGACAGTGGCCATCCTGTTACCAGATGCTACGTGTGAGTGAAGAAATTAGACCAGGAGTGGTCAATTGTTTTTTGTCAAGGTCCTAATTTCTTGGTCAAGGTCCAGACTCCAGAAAAAAAAAATTCACACTGCAATAACAGTAATGATAATAAGTAAATAAAAATGTTGCAGTCCATTCGAAAGCATCTATTGGTCCAGATTTGGCCCATGGTCTGCCTATTGACTACCCCTCAATTAGACTGATACAGAGCCCAGCAGATGGGTACACAGATGGTGTAGAGGGGAATGTTTTGTATCCATGAAACATTGGAATGCCTTCTGTGACACAGAGGCAGCTGTTTGGATTTAGGTGGTACTTCTTAAGCAGAAAGGGTAGCAACTGCTGGTTCAAAACTGGCAGGACTTAAATCGACTTTAAACTAGGTAGGAATTCATAAGACAAAATTAGAAAAGGGGGGAAGCAACCAAATAAGAGTACACTACACTACAACCTTACAGCTGTGCTGCTGTACCCATGCAGTTGCGCAGCTGTAACGCTTCTGGTGAAGCGGCTCTAAGCCAACAGGCAAGAACTCTCCCACTGGCTTAATAACTCCACCTCTAGGAGAGGCAGTAGCTATGTTGGAAGGAGAAGCGCTCAAGTTATTCATACGCATTGTAATTTGCTTATATTAAATATGTGTTAAATTCTGCTTTGGCTTTTGGATGCTCATACTAGTCAATTTCCTCATACTAGTCAATCATATTGCTCTTTCTAGTAGACTGCTGTATTTTTGTCTCTTTCCTGGAAAATCTAACTAATGCTATTTCTGGTGTCAAGATATGGTTTTGGTGAAGGGGGACATTGTATGAGATCAGAAAGTAATTTGTGTTAAGAAAAGGCCATGGCACTAAAAACAAAAAAAGTAAAGTCAGCATCTTATATTAGATTATCTAAATTAAAATTCCTCACATTCTGTCACAAAATGTAATGCCAAGACACACATTTCTTATGGTGTGTACCTGAATTTATGCAGGAAGAGGGGAACAGGGACTGACTCTGCCAGGTATAGCAAGGCTAGGGGATGAGACCCTCCCAGGGCTTACTGCTCCTCCCATAACCTTACAGTTTCTGATGATGTCACCAGACTGTACTTGACAACTTGGATTCTGGACAGCAGCACCATCTCCCTATAGTGGAACACGAGGAAAGTTACATTTGAGAATCCACAACTTGATCCATTCTGCAGAAAGTTCTTGCTGCTGGAACACAATATTTATGTAGTCTAACAACAGACATACCAATGGGAACAATCCCTGTTTTGAAGGAGCATCTGCTATGTTGCCTTTCTCACTTTTTCAGACCGGAAAATTAAACAAACACCTGTAGGCAATAACGTTTCTGCAGGCTCTTTTTGAAATGAACAAAACTTTTCAAAAAGATACATTGGCCAAGGTCACATATGCAAAGTGTTGTAAAGATACTATGCAGCACAACTCATCTCTTATTAATTAGAATTAATTGTATTTTAGCACCATAAGAAACATGTGGTGGTTAGCTCCCCCACAGTAATCACACTGCATTGTCATGTAACCCTCCCTGAGTTTGAATCACAGGTGCATTCCTGAAACCAGGTACCTGGCTCACTGGCATACACGTACATGATTGCCACCTAGTGGCTAATAAGCAAAGTCCACACTTCAATAAAAAATTCGCAATAATAAAAATGGGCAATCTAAAATAATAAACATATTAAGTGGTTTGCAGTACTGTTTGTAAAAATGTTTTCAGTGTTTGATGCTTTAAAGTTTAAAATACTTTCAAAACTATAGAGTTCAACATCTGCGATGCATATTAAAATGTTTTCATGTAGTTATATTACCTACTTAATCAAGAAATGGCTCTGCTCAGGACCTGTTATTTTTTGTATTGTTTTATTAAATGATTAACAAAATAATATACTATGTTTGTAACTCAACTTTTCAACCGTCAACATCTGCTGTATCAATGATAACATGGAAGTTGTATTTGTGTTGTGAGGTCAACATTGAGGCCCCCATTGTGTTTAAAATATGCTACTGGCAAATCCATATTGAATGGAGTGCTAACAGAACTCTCAAAGATGGGCTACTCAGGTAATTTCTGACCAACTCCATAAGTGTTTCCTCAAAAATAAAATAAAATAAACAAATAAAAAGTTTAATTTCAAAGTAATACAAATCACCTATTAACCATGACATACATATAGCCTAATCCTAAAACTCCGCAGTTTTGGGGTGCTATTTTGGAGAGGCAGAGAGGCCACCTGCAATTTTATTAGGAAACAAATAAAATTGAACATAAAATAGATTACAGGACATGTTCAATCAAATGCTTCTATGCTTCTTTTTCAAAAGGATGACTTACTTATTCACATCACTGTTGCTCCCGGTGTGCTGCACATAGTTGTTTAACTTGCATCTTGAAAGAGAAAGGATGGCTTGCTGGAAGTTGTCTCCCATCACAACATAAAGTAATAGGTTACCACACGTGTTTAGTGCAGCTAATGGTCTAGAGACAATGTAAGCAGCATGGATTTGGTTTTCAATGTGGCAGCTAACTGGTTGAAGTCGTAATTCTATCCGAACACCCCTAAAGATATGAAAGGGTAGGAAGCACACATAAAAGACCACCAAGAGCAGAATGGCAAGTCTACGAGCCTTCTGCTTGTAACAAGCATGAGTATGAGGCCCTCTAGCCAAAGTGTAAATAATGACGGTGTAACACAGAGTCACAACCACTAATGGCAGGTAGAAGGCTAACCCAGACAGAAGCCAGTTATACCACCTAATAGTGTCCAAGTTGTCAGAACTAGTGAGGTCCAGGCAAATGGATTTGTTTTGGTCCTCTTTTGAGGTGATTAAAAGGTTGACAGGACTGACAGCCACCAGGGAAATCACCCAAACTGCAGCACAAGCCACCACTGCCCATCTCCTTTTCTGAATAGAGAAGAACTTCATCAGATGGACAATCACGAAGTAGCGAAAGATGCTGAAGCAAGTGAGGAAGAGGATGCTGCTGTACAAGTTGAAGTGGAAGCCAAAACGGATAAATTTACACATGAAGTCTCCGAAGACCCAGTGGTCTCCATTGGCATAGTAATGTATCAGGAAAGGAAGGCTTATTAAGTACAGTAAGTCTGTGAAGGCCAAGTTAAACATAATGATGGTGCTGCTCTTCCACGGCCTCATCTTGAAACTGTATACAGAAATTGCAATAATATTTCCTGGGAAGCCCACCAGAAAGATTATGCTATACATAAGAGGGAGATAGAAATTCTTCAGAAGGACATCTACATCGGTACAGTTTGTGAAAGCATCTGCAAGGCTTTGCAACGAAGTTAAGTTGGCTAAGTCTTCAGTTGTATTCATGGCCATTTTCTTACTGCTTTAGCAAATGGTAAAGAAAAGAAAAATGTTTAGTTTTCACTAATAAGTTAATGCAGTGCTTTAACCATATCACTATAAAATGGACTTTCACAGATCGAAACACAAGAGTCTGTTAAAATACTTGTAATAAAGGCTATTTCGGTCTGAAAAAGCATCAAGTCCTTCAGTATAACTGCCCAATTTAATAGTACACCCCTAACCCAATATAACGCTGTCCTCCAGAGCCAAAAAATCTTACCGCGTTATAGGTGAAACCGCGTTATATCAAACTTGCTTTGATCCACCGGAGTGCGCAGCCCCGCCCGCCCGAAGCACTGCTTTACCATGTTATATCCAAATTCGTGTTATATCGGGTTGTGTTATATCTGGGTAGAGGTGTAGTATCTTTTTTTAATAAGAAAAGGACTTGTTGCTTTGGTGGGAGCTGATCTGATGGGGTGACCTTTGTTTTCTGAAGTTACAATTTATGGTATTTTTAAACTGATCAGCTCAGCATTACAAAGTAAGTCTCAGAGATAGAGGTACTGCACACGAATGACAAAGCTGCCACACTTACAACTGAAGGCAGTTTCAGTGTTTTAGGGCATGAAACAGTCCCCTCAATAATGTCAGGGAATCTCCTTGAGCTTTTATTGTTGCATTCAGCAGGGGCCAGCCGGAGCAGAAAAGCAGCCTAGCAGTGCTATGTCTGGTGACATTCATCATTTATTTTTATGATATCTCTTAAGTTCCCCCCCTTGGCCAACAAAACAGATTAATCATTTATTGCTTTTTTTTCAAAATCATAATCCTGTGCCCAATTTGCTGCTTTTTTAACTATTCTGGCATTTTCCATAGCTTTAGTGTTTCAAGAAGTTATCAGGAGATCTTTGAAAAGCAGGTCATTGATTTTTCTTAATTCTGTTTTTATTTTATTTTATTTTATTTTGAAATAATAAAAATTAGGTTTTCTATTACCATAATTTTCCAGGCTAGGAATCAGTACCTGGACTTGAATCAATAACTCTAAGATTCTACAGGGAAAGTTAAGCTGTTAAGTAGGAATCTACTTATCCTGTAACTAATAATGATCTGGATAGCTTCTTGCCAGTCATCTAGCATCTGCAAGCTGATGCTATCAGCACTAATTTTGGCATGCTGTTATTTTTAACTTTTTGTGTTTAATTTCCAATGCAAATGATGCAAATGTTGTCAAAAACAAATAGGAAAAAATAGGCCACACAATGTTCTCATTCAGCAGCAATGTATTATGCACTATTGCAGTAGCACCTTTGTTTTGTAAAGCCAAATGTCCTTTGAGTCAGCTCATCACCTCTTCCCTTTAGGGCAAAATGGATGCAGATATTGGCCAAAGCTGATCAGTAGGCATGGAATGGGGAAATGAAAGAGGATTGGAACTTACATGATGAGACCCCATTTACTCCTGTACTTTAATAGTGGAGACTTTGAACAATTTGAAGTGTTGGCCTGGACAGGGGGAAAAGGTGGAGCCAGCAACAGCCATTTTATATGGAATCAGCCCCTGGGCAAGGGAATGTCTTCATCTCCTTCAGGTATTCCCTTATGGCATTGGTGCTCAGATAACATTCTTCATTCTCCTTCTTAAAAAAGCTGGATGTGGAAGAAACACTGTGATCCTTAGAGTTTATGAAGTTGATAAATTAGTGGTTTAATGAAAGGGTTATTAGTATTATTTGATATACATATGTTTGGCCCTGTCAAGGTTTTAATAATGGTGCTTGACATAAAAATTGTATATTCTGTTCTGAAACATTGGCATAATTCCCCTTCCCCTTTGAAAAGCAGCTTCCTCACCACTACTCCCAGTTTAGGAAAATGAGACTACTGTGCCCAGTTGAAAGTACGGGGGGAATTTAGGTAGGAAGAAGAAAATTGTTCATGTTAGAATTTGGTCAATACCCCTGTGCTAATACCACCTTTCTTCTGAAAAGTGTGATGGAATTTTTAATCACCACAAGTGATCCAAGCCCTGATTCAGTTCTTTCCAGCAAGATGCCACTTCCAATAGCACAGTGTCCTATAGCAATCACTGGGGCACTCGTTCTGTACTAATTCAAGAGGAAGAATGCTGCTTTGACTATTAGCGGTAAATATGCCCAATGGCCTGTGATGGGACACTAGATAGGGTGAGATCTGAGTTACTACAGAGAATTCTTTCCTGGGTGCTGGCTGGTGAGTCTTGCCCACATGCTCAGGGTTTAGCTGATGGCCATATTTGGGGTCAGGAAGGAATTTTCCTCCCGGGCAGATTAGCAGAGGCCCTGGGTTATTTTTGCCTTCCTCTTCAGCAGGGGCACGGGTCACTTGCTGGAGGATTCTCTGTACCTTGAAGTCTTTAAACCACAAGTTGAGGACTTCAATAGCTCAGACATAGGTCAGGGGTTTGTTACAGGAGTTGTGCAGGAGGTCAGACTAGAAGATTATAATGGTCCCTTCTGACCTTAAAATCTATGAGTTTAATCCCCTGTAACATCAAGGGTTGGAGAGGGGGCATGTTTTAGGTTTCATATCCCAAGTATTGACCAAGAACAACCTCCACTGAGTTATGAGATCTGACAAAATCACAGCCCGTGTTCAAGATTTTAATTACAATTTGTGAAAAATATTTTATTGGAATATTTTAAAAATGTTAAAATAATGGATTACCAGTTTAGGTGCAGGGGGGCATGTCAAATATTTGCCAGTGTTTTAAAAACGTTGTAGTTTGAAACAGTATAAAAGAGGGTTTAGCTAAATCAATGACATGTCTTTAGGCCAATGGTTCTCAACATTTTCTATATGGGAATCTCCCTCCCATCTAGAATTCTGAGAAGGGCAGGATAGTTGTGACCCTCTGACATCTGTTCACAACCTCCCTGGAAGGTTGCTACCCCTAGACTGAGAACCCCTGCTTTAGGTTTAATAGGGAAATGGCTCACAACACAGCATTTACATGAAGGGGAAGTGAGGGAAATATGGTTAAAAGAAGCAGGCAGTGGGTAACAAGATTATAATATTATTTTGAAATAAGTTTAAATCTATCACTATGATTTAGGTGTTAACCAGGTTAATGACAAAGGGTCCAGTCCTGCAACAGAAGGTCTCAATGGATTACCTCTTACAGGAAATACTCAATGCCACACAGGTCCTGGCCCTTAGAAAGTACAGTCATAAAAATGTGAAGGGTACTGATGTTATTAGAAGACTCTTTCAGCTGCCAGCCTGTCCCTGCTGCCAACATGCCAAAGACGAAAAGCTATGCAGAGGGCAAAACAGATCCCTAACATCACTGAGGAGTGTGACAATCAAAAGCTGCAGTCCCTGCTGACTAAAAGATTGGCTCACTTGCTTTTCACAAATGCCATTCCTTTTCTTATTTACACAGTATCTCACATAGCAGGCCTTGCCACTGTTCTGCGTGTAAATAAGAATCCCTTAGGGTGTGCCAGATTGCAGGCAAATCAATCAGCAAGCAATTTATTGCTGATGAGCATGAGGGGTGCTGAGAGGTGTCCAGTGCAAATGTGTGTGATGTATTGGCCTATGTCCAGTTCTGAATGTCTGTCACATTATTAGCTGTAATACAACCTGTTACTGGAGCAACAAAAAAGAGGAGACAGGCTCTGCTGCTTGGCTTTATTATTTTGTTTTCTGAATTACACATAATTTGACCAAAACTTAAATCTAATTAGGCAATAGTTCCTATTGGAGCCAATTCTACCTCTGAATAATTGACCAGAATGGGAATTCTGCATCCCAAGCTGAAGACAAATAGGTACTGTGCAGACAGACCATGAACCTTAAATAATTTATCCAACAGCAGAACCCATACTGAAAGGGAACTAGAGTACTGGAATAGAAACATTATTTCAGTCTTAATTGTGGAGTCACAACTGTAAATCCATGAGGTGATATTCTGTACTATAGCCCATTGATTGGAGTCACTTAAAATGTTGTGATTGCCTGTCTTTAATTGGAGTCTTTTATGGAGGAAACACATTTGCTCTTGCATTGTGACAGTTTAATTAGTGCCTGATGGAAATGAATGTCCAATGGCTGCAGACAATGCTGTATTTCATACAAATGTGTAGCTGAGTAAATTAAATAGGATTTAGCTAAGGACAGGTGACTGTCTCATTTTATATTACATCATATTTAAGAAACAAGAGCTTTAGGTTTAAGATGAAAGAGCTGAACCCTCCTTTTCTTACCATGTATAATTCATTGCTGTGGCTCTTAGCTGAAAATGTCAAGGAAGAGTAGGAGGGCTTACTTTGAGTCTCTTGATACAGCCCAAATGGCTGCTCAGCAGTCTCCTCCACTCCAATGTCAAAATGTTAACAACAGAAAATGTAGTTTACCTGTAAATACTTCACAATCTCCCCTGACCTCTTCATAGCTGGAACCTTGAGTATTGCAGAGCAGTATGTGGTAAGTTTGTTTTCCATAAAATAAAACAGATATATTGAGACTGTCTGTGAAAGCACAGGCAAAACACCTTACCTAATGAGCTGCCTCTGGGAATAATCCATTTCCAGTGGTGCCGGTTGTTATATTTAGAGTAAAACCAGAGCATGCTCCACAGTCCTGAATGTGAACAGCTCTCATCCCCAGCGGGATGTCCTGTATCAGTTCCTGTACAGAGGAGCTGTGTGTGTGCCTGTCATATGGACAGGAGAGAATGTAATCCATCACTTCAGCTGAAACTGCTTGTAACCTGTCTAGTTTGTCTGAACTGGTTGTCCCTGGTCTATTCAAACACTCCCAGGCACTCTTTGGTGGTAGTTATTTAGGGCGAGAGATTATTTTAGTGCACACAGAAGATGTACACAGCTCAAACCTCCAATGAGTCCCCAAGACATTTCTGCACTGAAAAAGGGAATTAGCTAGGGAGTTATCTTCCTTTGGTTCAGTGCTGTGCTGCCAATATTTTACTCTAGGGCCCCCCAAACTATGTTCCTTCTTTCCCTTTAATAACCTGCCTGTACAACAGAGAGGTAAGTGTGTGTTCAAAGAGGGAAGGAAATGCAACCAGGGAATACATTTGTTTTTTCCAGTTAAAGGAAAATGTTTCTTCATAACCAAGTAGAGAGGTGGCATGACCCGAAGAACTGAATGCACAGGTTTAGAAATGTTCACACTACTATTCCTAAAAAAAATATAGTGAGTATATCAGTAGTATGCCACAGTGTTCTACTTGTGGGACTTGACTGAGAGTGAAGGAGTGAAAGCTTGTGAAGACATAAGAGTGTATCCACCCCCAGGATACATTTGGTAAAATAAGAGATATGGCATAATGCGGGGCATCCTAAAGGCAAAAATGTGCTCTGCAGAAGTACTTTATGAGCAAGAACAACAGAAAAGTGAATTGCATCAGATAATGGGAAGTCACCTCAACAATCCTTTCAGGTTGGGGTGGAATTTTAGCAAGGGGCTCCTAGAAGTGCCTCCAGCATATTGGTTTTGGAAAGTCTGCATCCATGGCATGCATACACTGTCAGGTGCACTATAAGCCTGATTTCTTCCTTATCCTCCTTGTGCCATTCATATCAGTGGCATTGCAAGGAAACCTTGGCATGCATGTCACAGAGTGCTCAGATAGTATGGTGAGGGGAGAAGTATCCAGAGAGATATTAGACAGAGTGACTCATTTGTCTTTCTAGTGTGATGCTGACTGAGAATGTGAACTGGTACAGATCTTTCATATGGAATCAGTGTTTGTACACATTTTGCAGCAGGTCTTTCTGATCGCTGGGTGCCAGTCATCTGCTGGATGATGCAGAAGGAAAGACCACACAAGCTAACCCAACCCTATTATTTCAAAATACTTGGTCACTTCTGCAGTTTCAGGTTTCTTTTTTCATGAGGAAGAAAATACTACCTTCAAGGGATCAGCAGTTCTAGATTTGACTTTTAGTTAAATATGTGCAAACTTAAGCCTACAGCTGAGAAGTTGTTATCCTTGAAAAGGGAAAGGCTTAGATGAGGTGGAATTATTCATTGTGATTAAATGGCCTGCTCATTTGGAGACATGGAACTTAAATCTAGAACTGTTGCTCATTTGAAGGCATTATTTTCCTTTCTCCTGGGGGAAAAAAAAAAACACCAAACAAAAACCCTGAGACTGGAGATGTGACCAATTACTTCCAAATTGTTTTACACTGGCATAAAGCGTAATGCAGCAGTGAATCAGACCCAAATTATTCAACAAATTTAATCCTTCAAAATGTCTGCAAATCCGTGCTGATTTATATAGCTATATATGGTATTTGTAACTGTTCACCAAGTTCATTCAAACAAACTTCAGTCCATGAATCATAGAATATCAAGGTTGGAAGGGACCTCAGGAGGTCATCTAGTCCAACCCCCTGCTCAAAGCAGGACCAATCCCCAACTAAATCATCCCAGCCAGGGCTTTGTCAAGCCTGACCTTAAAAACCTCTAAGGAAGGAGATTCTACCACCTCCTTAGGTAACCCATTCCAGTGCTTCACCACCCTCCTAATTAATTTTTTCCCCCTAATATCCAACCTAAACCTCCCCCACTGCAACTTGAGACCATTACTCCTTGTTCTGTACTTTGGAACAACAAATAGTAGGAGCTGACAAATAACACCGGGCAAAATTGCCATGCTTATTTGTGAAAATATTCACAAATCTCTTTGTATTATTTAACCCACTACTGCATAATAGTGATGTAATAATCCATATAATAGACATGGGATGTTCTCAGCTTTTGCAGTGTTCCATAGTGCAGTCATTGACCGTGCAAGATTAGATACAGTCTATGCTAACATCAACCTGGACCTACTCAGGCATCCTAAATAGCTCAGGAACTTTCTGCATATTATTTATAAACTCCCATGGCCATTTCACTAGTATTTTCTCCATTTACCTCTCCATTTTCAATGTGGCCACACTTTCATTTCATAGAGATTCACGGATTTTAAGACCAGAAGGGACCCTTAGATCATCTAGTTTTGACATATCACAGGCCACAGAATTTCATCCAGTTATCTCTGCATTGACCCCCAGTAATTTGTGCTTGACTAATACATGTCTTCCAGAAAGGCATCCAGTCTTGGTTTGAAGACATCAAGAGATGGAGAATCTATCACTGTCCTTGCTTGCTTGTTCCAATGGTTACTCACCCTCGCTGTTAAAAAAATAGTGCCTAACTTATCTTTGAATTTGTCTGGCATTGGTTTCCAGGCATTGGTTCTTATTGTGTCTTTGTTCACTAGATTAAAGAGCCCTTTACCAGCTTATGTTTTCTTCCTGTGAAGGTACTTATACATGTAATCAAGTCACCTCTCAGTCTTCTTTTTCATAAACTTTACAGATTAAATCTCCCACTGGAAGCATTTTCCAGCCCTTGAATCAGTTTTGTGGGTCTCCTCTACCACAGAAATGGAGGAGTGGGGAGTAGGAGGGAAGTATGGAACATAAGATGGATAGAGGTGATTGGTCTGGGGCAAGGCCAGGGTAACTGCAGAGTCCTCTGATTGGCCATCTGGAGAATGCCCCTCTTGTGAAGTCCCTCTATAAGCTATGGTTACAGTTAAAGAAGTCCTTATTGCAGAAAACCCTTTTGCAGGCAATTGCAGGGAAGTAGATCCCTGTGGCTACAAGCAACTTATGTGGCACAAGAGGATGTACATCTTCTGTATGCCAACTTTGCTGAAATTGGTCCCTGTGTTATCTGTATCAGAATATTTTCTTCCAGGGGTTGATAGACAAAGTTGGGTAGTTTACTGTTGTTCCACCTCTGGAGATTTAAGTTTTGATCTGGTCTTAAGTTAAAAGTGAAAATGAATTTGTGTTCATCCTAGCAACATTGCACATACTGGCAGAATATACATTTTCTGCTCAATTGGGATAAATGGCTGGAATAAAATGGGTGACAGCCCAGGAATGAAGTTCATGAAGGGAATCCTGCACGGTGCCTACCTATGCCATGTCTTATTCCAGACATGTTACTAGTCCCTCATTTTCATTACCTTTAATTCACTGCAAGATTTAACAATAAAACAATATTGCTACTTTTTCCTTGACTGATCTTTTTGTTGCTGCTTATTTAATTTCTCCTGGCTTCTGATAGATTCCCTTTGTAAGTCTTCCCCCTTTCCTTGTCTATTCTTTTGAATAGTTGTATTGTATATAAAACTGTCTGCCATTGTACACCTGCTGACTGTTCCAGACAGATGTACCATTTATTTGCTATCAAAATGTGTACCAAACTGTGAACTTTTTCCTCACACCCACAGGAATCTTAATAAAAATTGGGAGCTTTTTTAACCTTTGCAGTTATTGTTGAGAAATGCTGAGAAAATCCCCACCTGCTGCAACAACCATTTCTGAAACTTCTTTAGACTTCCCTTCAAACAAACTTTGTAAAATCTGAAGTCCTCAGAGCGTATCTCAAGCTGTCTGCCCACTGCACCTAGACCCTATTTGTGTAACTCACACTGATAGCAGCTGAATCTGTATGCTCTGTAAAACTCTCAAAGACATTACCTCTATTACTCTAGATCAGTGCTGTTTGACCTTGAAGAGGAGAGCAGACGCGTGCTGCCAATATTTTCATAAGGCTTTTCCACTGCCCTTACCCCATGCTAAAGTCTGTGACCCAGAGATGCTTGTACTGCCAGAGAGGAGGGGGTAGGTATTAGGTAAATCTCATCATTTGCTTACCATTTAAACAAAAGCGTTTCTGTAACCATAACAAGACGAGAAGCCAAACCACTTGTCAAACAAATGTGATTCAATTGCATGTGTTAGAAATGTTTGTATTTTGTTCCCAAAAGGTATAATTCATATTGCAGCGAGTATAGCACTGTGCTTAGCTTGTGTAAGTTGAAGAGAGAGTTTAGGTGAAGACCATGTGTGGGAGAAGTCTGAGGGGTGGAGCCCTACGAAAATGTTTTGAGAAGATCTGACAGGCCTAAATTTTCATTTTGCATGCTTCAGTTTTGGGCTTTACAGCGTAAGGCTCCTAGGTGTCTCCAGTGGGGCATTCAAAATCAGTGGACACTTTTGACTCTTGTGGCATTAGTGACTTGGACAAGATCACACAAGAAGGCTGTGGCACATGCCGGCATTAATCCCAGATCTCTTGAGTCCTATTCCAGTGTGTTAGCCACAAAACCATCCTTTCTCCCTCAAGCCAAAATTCTGTGGGGCTCTTTCTGTGGCTCTCACAGTCTGTGGGTCTGTTTGAGAGGTGTAGGGACTATTTCCTCTATGTTGTGGTATTTGGATCCAACCTACTTTCAAGCTGCGAAAGAAAGAGGAAACACTCTCTCCCTCCCAGGCATCAGGAGTGTTGGGGGTGGGGATGAAGAGAGAAGAAATGTCTCTACTGTTTTAGCAGACTGAAGTCCCAGGCTAAGGAGTAGACAGAAGGAGAGAAGAAATATTGCCCTGAATGGAGTCAAAGGTGCCATAAAATCAGTGTGATGCCACATCAACAAGAACCAGTAATGAGTTATGATGCCCCATTGTTATCACATAACATACTGAAACAGTGCTCAAATGCAAATATTGTCATGCAGTGTTATGCTACTGTGACCCGATCTTTGACAAAGTAGCTCTACTACTTTTCAAGATTGATTATCACTGTTATGTGTTGTCTTCAACTTGTTGCTAAAGCCCTTGTTGCCATGAATTAACAAAAGAATTCAGTCATCATCTTTTGTCTCTTGGGAATTAAATATTGTCACTATAATGTCTCCCTTGACAAAGTTTAATTGTTTGTCTCATTGAAAAATTGCTTCTTTCATTAATAACCTTGTCACGCTATCTGCAGTGACTCACGACCATGGTGCACACCTTAGGACCGACTGTGAAAAGTAGGGCAGATGCCCCAAACTGGTGGTATGTTCTATAATTAGATTTCACCAACTCAGTAACAAATATGAATTCCTGGATCACTATACTAGTCTGACCATGGAATCATAGTCCCCTTGGGCTTTCTAGTCTATCCTGCCATCCAGTCACTTACCCCATATCAATTGGTACCCTAGATCAGGGGTCCCCAATGCGGAGCCCGCAGGCGCCATGGGCCTGCCGGGCGTCTAAGTGCGCCCGCGTACTGACCGGCAGATGAGCATCTGCCAAAATGCTGCCAAGAAGCAGCGTCATCCAGAGGCAGCATTTCGGCAGCGACGCCTCTGGATGACGCTGCTTCTCGGCGGCATTTCAGCGGTGACGCCTATTGACATCGCCGCTTGTCGGTGGCATTTCGGCGCATGATCGTCTGCCGCCACAGTCCTCCGTAGCTCGTCGTCTGGTGCCCGCCAGACGAAAAAGGTTTGGGACCACTGCCCTAGATCTTACACCAAATATAACACCTGCAGTCAATACTGTGATAAACTAACAAAAGGTTTATTAACTAGGAAAAAGAAATGAGAGATATGTAAAGGTTAAAGCAAGCAGACATGTACACTCAAATGAGTTACCATCTATGATTCCTAAAGGTCACAGAGATGTAGTAGTGTGTCCATTCAAACTGTCTTTCAGGGTGGACCCAGGTTGACCCTGGGGATCTCTGCTTTCATTTAGTGTCTCTGGCCCTATGAGAGTTCAAACAGCAAAGAGAAGAAAAATTTTCTTGTGACCCTGTTTTATCTTTTACATTTGACTTTCCATTCCATGACACGAGCTTCCTTGCACATAGCATTTCCAAGGTGTGATAGAGCCATTCACGAATCCTTTGTATTGTGATATTCCTTCATGGCCCATTTAATCTTGGTAGGCCTCCTGAATGGACATACAGGATGCGGAGTGGAAACGATTCCTGTGCCTGGGTTCACAAATTCAGAGCAAACATTTTCAAAGTTAAAAAGCAAAATTTGCATATTTCCTTATGGCATGGAATACAGACATTACAAGCGAGATTAATGCATGCAGCCATTTACAAGCATTTCATAGTCTAAACACTAAATACATTCTTATAAAACTAATATCCATTTTTAACAAAACTAACATACAGTTGAGCTAGTTTGTTTTTTAGCTTTGAGTTTGTCAGTTCTTAGCTAAAGTCTATGGCCTTGAACAGAGCTGGCACTTGGTTTACCAGAGTCACAAACCTGCTCTGATTTTTCTTGCTCAGAATTAGCTGAACTTTTGCATGTATTTTGCATGTAGAACGAAGCCTACTTGGTCCATCCTGCCATTTGCTGAAGTATTAGTATTGCATTATTTTCTCTTGAACCTGTTTCTTGGTGCATCAGTGCTTATCTTGGAGGGATGCTGACTGAAATGGTTCACTTGATCTCATAAATAAAGCTTTCAATGAGACTAACTTTCCTGTTTTTGCCAGGGCAGATATTGACTGAGGTGGAGATTTTCAAAGGCACAAAGGGGAGATAGGCACCTAGTTGGCATCGGAGGTCAGTGGTAGCTGGGATCCTAACTGCACATTATGCCTTTGAAAATCTCCCCCTGTATCTTCACTGACTGTATGTGTCCCAACTATCTTAATTGTTCCTCCCTCGCTCTCTCTTGTTACAACATTAAGTTTCTACACTTAGGGCATGTGTACACTACAGACTTAAGACAACCTATGTCCACACTACCTTCCTTCTGTTGGTGGTGCGCAGCTTCACTAGGAGCGCTTCCACTGACTGAAGAGGGGTAGTGGGGTGGGTGGGGTTGAGAGCCAGGGCTCTCTGCTCCATGCAGCTCTCTCTGGGCTGCCCTTTGGGCTTCTCACCTCCCAGCGGGGGCAGCCACCTGGGCTTCTCAGCTCCTTGAGTGGGGAGCTGGACAGGCACGGCCGGCTGGGAGCAGGGAGCCAGGGGCAACTGCAGGCAGCCAGGCTCTAGCTGCCTGGCTTTTTTGTCAATGTCACGGCTCCAATATGGAGTCCTGAAATTGACAAGACTGCCAAGAGCCAATGTAAGTAGCTCGGTGTCTACACAGACACTGTGTTGCTCTAACTACACTGACATAAGCGCTAAGCTGTTGGTGTGGTAGGGCACTTACATTGGTGGGACAAGGCTGTAGTATGTACGCTGACATGATTAGGTCGACGTAAACTGTTTTACATCAACATAACTGTGTAGTATAGACCAGGCCTTAGAACCATAGAGAATTAGGGTGGTAAGGGACCTTGAGAAGTCACCTAGCCTCCTGCACTGAAGCAAGACCAAGTAAACCTAGACCATCCCTGACAGGTGTTTGTCCTACCTGTTCTTAATAATCTCTGATGACAGAGATTCCACAATCTTCCTTGGTAATGTATTCCAGTACTTAACTATCCTTAGAAAGATTTTCCTAATATCTAGCCTGGCTGGAGATTAAATTGATAACTGCTTGTTCTACCTTCAGTGGACCTGGAGAACAATTGATCACCATACTCTATAACAGCCCTTTACATATTTGAGGACTCTTATCAGATCATTTGAAGACTATCAGGTTTCCCCCTCAGCCTTCTCCTCTCAAGACTAAATATGCCCATTTTCCCTCATAGCTCAGGTTTTCTAAACCTTTTATCATTTTTGTTGCTTTCCTCTGGACTCTCTCCAATTTGTCCAGGTCTTTCCTAAAGTGTGGTGCCCAATACTGGACACAGTATTCTGGTTGAAGTCTCAACAGTGCCAAGTAGAGTGTGGCAAGTACCTCTCATGTCTTACATATGACGCTCCTGTTAATGCATCCTTTCACAACTGCATCACATTGTTGGCTTATGTTCAATTTGTGATCCACTGTAACCCACTCCAGATCCTTTTTTGAAGTGCTGCCTAGCCAGTTATTCCCCATTTTGGGTTTGTACATTTGATTTTTTTCCTTCCTAGGTGCGATACATTGTAGTTGTCTTTATTAAATTCATCTTGTTGATTTCAGACCAGTTCTCCAATTTGTCAAGGTCATTTTTAATTCTAATCCTCTCCTCCAAAGTGCCAGCAACTACTCTTGGCTTGAAGCCATCTGCAAATTTAATAAGCATACTTTCCACTCCATTATCCACATCATTCCTTAAAATATTTAGAGCCCTGAACTTTTTGGAAATGCAAAATAAAAACAACAAACAATGATTAAAATGACAAAACAAAAACGTACACCGCAGCAGCAGCTTGTGTGGCCCCTGTCTTGCAGGGCTGGGCCCAGATCCCTGCCCTGGGCATTGTGACCCAGAGTACAGGGTTTCAGCACTGTTCAGGTATCACCCAGACACCCCTCTGTCATGATGACAGATGGGAGTCCTGGCTAAATGTGTGTGTGCGCCCTGCAGGCCAGGAGCAGCTGCTGAGGAGAGAGTGCAGGGTGGGCTTGCTTTGCCAGGGGGCCAGGGTGGAAGTGACATCACTTCCAGGACCGACTGTGCTGGGGGCAGGTAGGGGAGGCTGGGAGGCAGTGCCTCCCCAATCAGCCAGGCATGGCCCTGCCCACACTCCGCTACCCCAGGGCCCCGCTTCGGCGGCGTTGCTGGGCTCCAGGGGGCTGGGGATACACTGCCCACCTTCCCGGGTCTGGGGAGGCTGCAGCGGTGCCACCACTCCCTCCCAGTGGCGGGCACACTCTCCCTCGGGTGGAAGGGGCGGGGCTGGGGATAGCCTCCCCCAGCCAGCGGTTCACCTGTTGCCCATGTGGCGCCGGCCAATCGTGCTGGCCCATGGGGCCCCCCAAAGTGTGGGGCCCAGAGCAGTTGCCCCGATTCACAATCCCCTAGGGACAGCTCTGTCTGTCTCTGGGTAGGAAAATGGATAAAACAAATTAACAAAAAATTCCCAATAAAGAAAATAGATTATTCAAAAGAAATGGGACTCCCATTGCTATGTTTGGTCTTCTGCAGTCCTCTGGGACCTCACCCATCCTTCATGAGTTCTCAAAGATAATTGTCAAAGGTTCCAATATTGTTTCAGCTGGTATCCTAGGGTGAATTTCATCAGGCTGTGCCAACTTGAATATATGTAATTTATCCAAATATTCTTTAACCTGTTCTTTCCCTATTTTGGCTTGCGTTCCTTCCCCACTGTTGTTAATATTAATTGTATGGAGTAGCTGTTCACAATTTACTTATTTAGTGAAGACTGGAGCAAAATAGATATTAAAATCCTCAATCTTCTTTATGTCATCTGTTATTAGTGCTCTTTCCTTGCTAAGTAGTGGGCCTACTCTTTCTTTTGTATTTCTCTTGCTCCTAATGTATTTATAGAACCTCTTTTTATTGCATACGTCCCTTGCTTGGTCTAATTCTGTGGTGAGTCTCTTGCTGCCTGAGCATTAGCATGTGTCCAGGTGTGGTGTTACAGGTTTGTTTGTTTTTTTCAGTTTAGTGCCCCCTTTAGTCATTCTGGTTCCACAGCGATCTTGCATTTCCATGGCCTAGCCCTCCAGCTGAGTCATTTCTCAGTCCATTTGCATGCTGGGGTAAAGAGAAAAGTCCAAAAATAATAACCTCGCAATCTAATGGTCTTCAGGACCCTTTCCTCACATCTATCTGGAAGTTGTCATTCTTGACCTCTTCTACTCTTCTAACATCTGTGCACTCCCTCTTGGTCTGGGGGGGGGGGGAGGTACGGGAAACCTCCACCGTAATTGGTGCATTTCTGGATCACCCTTTTGTAGATCTTATTTGAAACACTAGACACTTCAAATTCAATGAGACCTTATTGTCACGGCAAGCTATACAACTGTTGCCAAAGAGTAAGGCTGTGTCTACACTACGCAGCTTTTAGTGACATGGCTGTGTCACTACAGCCATGCCGCTAAAAGGCGCACAGTGTAGCTGCTGCTTGTTGGCTCTCATGCCGACAAAAAACTTCCACCCCCAATGAGCAGTGTTAGCTTTGTCGGCAGGAGAGAGCTCCTGCCAACAAAGTGCTGTTCACACAGGGGCTTGTTGTTGGCAAAACTTTTGTCTTTCAGGGAAGGGGGGGTTAACACCTCTGAAAGACAAACATTTTGTCGTTCAATTGCCAGTGTAGACATAGAAACAATCCCCTTGTATATCTGTCAAGGTAAGCTACAAGCCACTCATGATGGGGCTACATACTATCTTTGGGAGTTGATTCCCTGTATCCATTAATTTAGATGTTCATGCTTCTCATTTGATTTTCTGTTTTAATTTTGACCTTGAAGATTCTTTTTAAACCTGTCCTTAGTGGTGTTTAGAGAAAACGCCTCTCTTTCCCTGTTTCTACTACACACCTACTAGTATTTTTCTTATCTTTCTTGGTGCACATTCTTTCAAGGGTGTGTATCGCTTACATAGCTCTTTCTGTGACTCATCTCTGCTCTTAAAGTAGTTTTGCATTTCCCCACCCCTTTTCCTTTTATTGAACCTTTGATATAACTTATTTAGATTTCCAGTTCTCTGTGGGGAAAAAACTTTGCCCCTCCTCCTCAGCCACACTCAGCCAGAGGTGTGGTTCCCCTGTGCAAGGGTAAAGGAAACAGATATAGATAGGCCATACTGGAGTCAGGGTACATGCCATCTTGCATTCTATGGTGCCCTGTTCCAGGGAGGCTCTGGTCAGTGTTTACAGGGGGTAGATGGAGGTGGGGCAGTGCTGAATTGTGAAATGGGCAGAGAAGAATCATAGGAACAAGTGTCATGTAACTCTCCAGTCCTTCACTTCATGGCTCTTGTAAGGGGCATTGAGGGTGATTTTAGCCAATAAGTTTTCATGGAACAGCTCAGCACCAACACCCTTGCGTGGGGACCAGAAGAATTCCCGGATAGTGCATTGTAGTGTGGTAGTCATCCGCTCTGGCCTTAAAGGGCTTGAAACAGCCCACCAGAGGGTGGTGGCTGGGAGCAAGCAGGCTGATTGGGGGAAGCAGGCTCAGCTGTGGCCACGCCCCAATCAGGGCTCAGCTGGCCCTTATAAGAGGGCAGTGGGCCAGGAGCACAAATAGTCTCTCTCTCTAACCTTTGAGAAGGAGGGACCTGACTGCTGGGAGTGTACCAAGGTACCTGAGCTGGAGCAGGGCTGGGGGAAGGCCCAAGGAGCTGGGGAGCTCTGGCCTGGAAACCCCCAGGCTGCAGCCTAGTGGAAGGCCAAATAGGTACTGGGGTTACAGGGGCAGCCCAAAGGGGTAGGCAGAAGCAGCAGGTCCAAACCCACCTTGCCTATGATGAGTGGCATTTATACTGCAGTCTGCCCCAGTGAACGGGGGCTAGATGGAGACTGGGCAGTAGCCAAAGACTGAGGCAAGGTGGGGATAGGGGGTTGGGGTCAGGGTTCCCTGGGGAGGGGAGACTCCAGAGACTGAGAGGTGTACTGCCAGGGGGCAGCACTCTGGTGTGCAAGGGTCACCAGGCCTGGGAGGGACATGGGGCCCAGGAAAAGTGGGACACCAGCCTGCAGAGGGTACTCCAGAGGCTAGTGAGCTAATTCGCAGTAGGTACCAGCAGGAGGCGCCGCAGGGTGAGTCCCGCACAGTTACATGCCTATCTGCCTAGAACATAGCCCAGTTTACTCAGGCTAGGCATTCGTATTAGAATTTGATCCTTAGACATTCAGGAACTTCACTTCAGCAGGAAAGTGCCATTTCTTCACTTACGGACTTTTTGGAATGGTTGGAATTCCTGTGCATCTCACAGGAGGAATTTTTCTGTTCTTCTCTTAATCATAACTTTCAGGACTTAGTGTTCTTCCCTGCACATGCCAGTTGAAGGCACAAAAAATCTGAAATAACAATTCACAACCAACATTGGAGATTTTTAATATATACCACGGTTATGGTCTAAGGTAGAAACATATTTGTTGTATATCTGAATTATTTTTAAAGTTTTACCAAAAAAAACCCAAACTCACAGATAGGAGTGGGTCTGGTGTGTAAAGGAGGGGAATTATTCTAATTATTAGATCTAAAGATTGCCTCAGGCACATTTTTGGGGCCGTCATTATTATTTATCATTTTCACAGCTCCAAAAGTATGCTAGGCACTTTTCAAATAAATTAAAATACAAGTTCCTGTCCTAAAGAGCTTACAGCCTAGTTTTAGACACGACACAGTGAGTGAGTGTAACAAACAGGAAGGCATGAGGAAGGACAAAGGTTACAATTATAGGTCGCTGAGTTGCTCATTTAAGGCATATACAAATCTTGATGTTCAGAGATATCTGGTCTGTATATTGTACACAAAATCAATGTTAAAAGAATGCTATGGCTGCAGAGTAAACAATTAGGAAATGGCAGAATGAAGGTTGGCTGTGCAACCTTAATTCTCCCTCTTTCTGAGTGTGCATTGTGATAATAGTCTTCAGTTATATGATCAGACAGTACATTTTTCCATGGGACCCCGCCTCATTCAGTGCACGTCCTGGATAGTGATCACAAAACAAGCAGCTATTCACTATTTTGTTTTTGACTCCTTCTTCATGTCTTATTTTATTTCTCACTATTCAAACCCTGTTCTGAATACAGAATTATTAATTTCCTCCTGGTCTTTTCTAAGGTGCTCTTTACTGTTGTATCTGAGCGTTTCACAAACATTAATGAATTTATTTTCACAACACCCCTGTGAGGTAAGGGGACATTATTATCCTCATTTTATAGATGGGAAACTGAAACAAAGAGAAAAGTGTTCACTAATTTTGGATATCCAATTTGAGATGCCTAGGGCCTGATGTTGATAATGCTTAGCATTATATGGGACTTTCTATATTCAAGCACAGCGCCCATTGACTTCAGCTGCAGTGTGGAGGGCTCAGCACCATTGCAAATCAGACCCCAGAGTCTCAAGTTGAGTACCCAGAAAATGAGGAACAACCAGTTAGGGGCCACCTATGTCAAGTTTGGTTAAGTGACTTGCCCAGCATCACAGGAACTTTGACTGCACTCCTGTCCCTGTTTTTACATTAGTTGTCCCCCGTAATCATTTGGGTTTTAGGCCCTGTGGGTCCTCCCCTTAGGCTGGGGGGGATCCTTTTCCCGGAACCCAATATGTAAAAAAAAAAAAAAAAATCACAGGAACTTTGTGGCAAAGAGGGATAGAATCCAGTTCAGAATTCAATTGCCTTGACACTGAGACTATGCTTTCCCTTCCTCCACTCCCCTGCCTCATTTACTACACACCTTCCAACATCTGCAACAAAAGAAGCCGGGGGGTCCTACAGACAATGGCCTCTTTCATTACACAGTGCTGATTCAGTCCCAGAACACTGTCCTGTGCACTGAATGAGGCTGGGTTCCTGTGGAAAAAGCAATATGTGATCATGGGCAAAACAAAGTATTTTTCCCTAATCTTGTTCTGAGAAATGGCCAATTCATTTTTCCTGAAACTTTCTTAAAAATTCAGCCTGAGGCAGACATGCAGCATGGAATATTGCAGCCTATAAGATTAAAAGATGGCAAAATTATAAGCAGCTGAAAATAGGGTCCTATAATGGGAAGTGCCAGGCAACCTTAACAATAGGTGGTGCTGCCAGCTCCGCGCGTATATTTATAATATTTCTTTGCGTGATTGTCCACATGGATTCCACTCATGGTGTGCAGATGCCCCATGTGTGCAATATCTGATTCTTTTGGCCATCAGTGTCCATCAGGGCTGTAGCTTTGCCCTAAGTGTCTTTGTGTCCTGACTCCCACCACTTTCAGAGGGCAGAGCAGATCCAGCCATCCCTTAGTTCCTTCTGACCAGCTGTGGCAGCAAGACAACTCCTGCAATGTCTGCTTACTCTGTTCAATATGCAATTGACTTTGCCTTGTATATAATATTTGGTATAATTAGTGTAGTTTCTCTTTTTCATGACTGTTGACTTCTCTATATATGTTTCAGTTAGCCTAGACCACTCCACACACCCTCCGTCTAAGGCCCATAAGATGGAGAAGGCCCATTCTAGTGTTCTGGTACCGACTTCTGAGGCAAATTCAGATGATAGCCAAACCACCAGCACTGGGGTCACTAGTATGCTGGGTTAAAGAAGTGTCCTCTGTATTGACCTCCTGTATACAAAGACGGTATGGACAGAACTGGCCCTCCCTTAGATTTTTTTAAACTGAGACAGATTGTCTCAATTCATAGACAAACTGCCCAAGAAGCACCAGGAGTAGTTGAAATCCAAAGTGGCAAAGGGACAACAATTGATTGCTGCACTTCTCTACAGGCAGCACTAGACATGTCTGACAGTGCATTGCTCACAATGGCCACTGCATAAGCCATGAGAAAGTCTGCAAACCATAAGAATCAAGGGTGAAGCCAAATAGCCTGGCCTTATGGGTCAAACAAGCCACGTGAGGGAAGACTGGCTTTCCAAAATCCTCAAGACTGATCACATTGGGGAGAGGAAGTCACAGTCCTGACAAACAGGCCACTCCAGGCTTTGGCATTCTCTCCCTGCGCCCAAAAGAAGGCCTGCTAGCAAGATGTACTTACCAACCGGCTCCTTCACTCCACTTCCAGCCCCTACTCTCTGAGAGTCCAGAAGACAGTGAGAGCTGAAGAGCTCATGAACCCCATATTCTCTTATGTGTCTGATTTTTCCTTTTTCTATTTTTATTAGCTGGGAGATGTCCAAGTTCCTTTTTTCCCCATGTTTATTTATAAGGTGTGAAAGTGAAACTGTGTACGTGTATATGAAAACCCATAAAGTCCACCTGAGGAAGGCACATGAAAGAAATGTTGCTCAGTTTTATACAGCCCTAAATATTGTCTCATAAAATTGCTCATTAGAGTGTGTTCTGTGTTCAAAAGTCCTGAGAGATTTGGTTGTTTGCAGTGTTGTTGCAGCCATGTCGGTTCCAGGATATATGAAGGACAATGTGGGTGAGGTAACATCTTTTACTGGACTATCTTCTGCTGGTGAAAGAGACAAGCTTTTGAGCTACGCAGAGCTCTTCTTCAGGTCTGGAAAAGGTCTGAGAGGTCTGAGGCTGAATGTGAACTGTAATTTCTTATAAAGAAGAGTTATCAAACTTCTGCTTAGTGAGTGTGTTCTGGTAAAGTCTGTATTGGTGGGGAGACAGGAAATGGTTAGCCACCACACAAGAACTGAAGTCAAAGGAAAGATTTATAATAGGCTCTGACACTGTGGTCCAGACGTTAGATGATAATTTGGTTTCAGAATTAAGATACCAAAGTCAATCAGATATATAATTTGAATGGCTAACATTCTTTATTTGGGATTCAAAACCCAACATTTCCTTAGACTCCTTAAAATTTATAAGGATTGGTTATGATTTAATTAATTTGAATATTTAATTACAATTCAATTCTGAGTCTAACTTGTTTGATTTGTTTCTGATTGTATTGTTGTGTTGCTTTAGTCTTAGTTTAGTTTAGCTTTTGTGATACGTTTTCTTGATTTTATTTTTTTGGTTTAAGTGTTTTAATACATTTATTAAAAGATACCGAGTCACATTTCTTTCAATAAGCAATGTAGGTCCAGAACCTTTTGGGGACCTGGGTAGGATACCTGCTAGTCAACCTAAAAGCCTGACCAGCTAGCACTAGTCAAGGGCTCTTGGTTAGAGCTCCCCTATGCCCTGGTGATCCCTGGGTGCTGGAGCAGACCCTTGGGACCAGAAACAGCCTTCAGGCTGCCTTAATTTACACGAGTTCCTGGCCAGGCACTAGGAAAGCCCCAGGATCAAACTGTGGAAAAGTGGTTTAACAACATCTTTGCATGTCCCTCTCTTGAATTGCCCCAAGTGTTCCTCAACCACAGCTCAGGATCTGGTCCATTATATTTTGTTGTTCTTGATCATTCAAGAATTTTGAGAAACTAAGAATTCTTAATGATCAGCTGTCTTGTCTCTCTTTCTGTTTTTGGCCAATAAATAAATTAAATGTTAGTAAAAAGGAAGAAAAATTAAATCAATTAAATATTAATTTAATGCTAAAAAGAGTGGGTTGGCTGGTTTCAGAGTTCTAGTTTTTCCAACAGCTTTGCACTGCCCATTAAAAAGGATGTTAGATCACTTGTCATTAAATTTGAAACCTGTATACATGACTTCATAAACTCTGAAAGTCAGGGTGCCCTCAGTTGGACATTTGTACTTTTAAGTGTAAGCCATGAACACAACAGTAGATGTCACTGTTGGTCAGAACATAAAGACTGTTTCTGATTCATTGTCCAATAGACCTTTCTTATGTGGAAATGAGAGTCGCAGTGCTTCCTCTTCATGACTCAGGATGCTCCCTCTTTGTGGCTTGGCCCACTGGCCAGGTTTCCCACTTCTGGGGTATCAAATTGTCACTGGACAATCTGTCTCAGGCACTCTTCCTCTCTTTATAATCCACTCCCAGCTCCTCCCCCAGATGGGCATTGTCTGCAACTAGGGTTTATCAGTTAAGCCTCATTATCCCCCAGGTGAGGCCTATAAGGTTAATTGGCCCCTTCTGAGCCAAATTAACCCCTTCAGGGCTGGTGTGGGGTGAATACCCCATCACAATGCTACTGAACAAAAAGTTTCTCTTTGGGTAAAATTCACCCTGTGCAGAAGACAATAGGATTTAAGAACTATGTAAGTTTTGTGCTGATCCTCTGCACAAGGGTGAATTTCACCATTCCTGAGGATTTTTTTTTAATATACAATCTTTGAGTTTTATGTTAAGAGGGCACAGAGTAAGCTATCCACTTACATAGCAATACCCATCTTCTAAGAAGCTTATATATTTTGACACAGGATCCAGAAAAGATTAAAAATATATTGTATTAGGTTTATATGCATTGGGTAGGATTGGGGATTGTATTTGTGTGACGATATAGGGACCTGAGCAGCCAAATATTCCACTTATACTATCCATCACAGTATCCAGCTTACAACAGAAGTGCTGAGTGAGGACAGCCTTGAACAGATTTGGGAGAGCTTCACATTAGATTATGAATATAGCTAAATCCAAGTTTCTTCCACTTTTTAAATTACCCTTTCCAGAGTCCTCTCAGGTAATTGATGAAAGGCTAGATTATAACTGGGCCCACACAATAAGGCCATCTGAGCATCTTTGCTAGGTGAGGCCACACGTGGTTCTTGTGCCTTGGCAAGTAAAAACTGGGAATATCTAGCACTGACAGAGATGCTAGATGCTCCCAAAAGGGCAGGGGGTCAAATTTTAATCTGTCCACAATGGACCTGAGTTTCGGAGCACTCACTGCTCCTGTTGACATCATCTGGAGTTGTGTGCTGAACCCTTCTGAAATTTAGGCCAAATGTGGCTAGAATAGTGACCAATTAAAGAGCTTGTGTGAATGGAACAATTCAACAAAAAGCTGAAATTCCTGCTCTATGATATGTCTACCTCAGAACAGTCTAACCAGAGCCGGCACCAGTACAGCAAGCTGGTGCTTGGGGCGGCCAATGGAAAGGGGCGGCATGTCCGGGTCTTTGGCAGCAATTCGGCGGTGGGTCCCTCAGTGCCTCTCTGAGCGAAAGACCCGCTATCAAATTGCCGCCAAAGAATGAAGTGGCGCTATTGAGCTGCTGCTGAAGTGCCGCCAATCGCAGCTTTATCTCTCTCTCTCTCTCTTTTTTTTTTTTTTTCCTTCGCTTCGCCGCTTGGGGTGGCAAAAAAGGTGGAGCCGGTCCTGAGTCTAACGCTTCAGGAAAAGTCTGGCTCACTGGAAGCTTAATTTCACTGTTCATGGGAAAGTACTAATAAGAAAAGACTCCAGCTTTCTGTAATATCAGTTTCTATAAAGGGCTGGAGATTTCAAAAGCCGGCTAGAATAAAGAAAATGTGCAATAGGATCATCACTTGTACATTAAGCACAAAATGAGATATTGCTGAATTAGATCCCTTTGCTTCCAGCTCCTTCCTTCCTCCTTCACTCAACTACACACTGATAATTTGTGGAAGACTCCACTTAAATATTAAATATTCACTATAGGAGGAGCACTCTGACATTTAAAATGTATTACAATGACAATGTTAATAAAGAAGTTGAGGAGCATTTCTGGGAAGTATGTTAATTTGGCAATTCTTCTCTTTCCATTTAACCAATCAAAGGATGATTCTTTTTGTAAAGACTAGTTAATATCAAACTCCTGACTGAAAGGAGTACTGTATTATGAGAAAAGAAATATTTGGCAACTATACAGGTCTCTCATTACATTGAGGGGTTCTGGAAACAGAGTAAACTCCTTGGATTCAACTATTGATTTTTGCAAGGAACCTTATTTAGGTGAAAAATGTAATTTGGAAACAGGAAGTAACTACAGTAAAACCTCAGCGTTACAAACACCAGAGTTATGAACTGATTGGTCAACCACACACCTCATTTTTAACAGGAAGTACGCAATCAGGCAGCAGCAGAAACAAACAAAGTAAATACAGTACTGTGTTAAACATAAGCTACTAATAAAGGAAGGGGGAAATTTAAAAAAAGATTTACCAAGATAAGGAAACTTTTTCTGTGTTTGTTTCATTTAAATTAAGACAATTAAAAGCAGCATTTTTCTTCTGCATAGTAACGTTTCAAAGCTGTAGTAAGTCAATGTTCAGTTATAAACTTTTGAAAGCACAACCATAATGTTCAGAGTTACGAACAACCTCCATGCTTGTAACTCTGAGGTTCTACTGTACTTTGACCATTTTTTTAATCAGACTTAACTATTCTGATTTATAAACTATATTTAAGTTAGTTCCAATTTTCTCAGAATGGTTACTTTATTATGAATAGAAACGGTTTGGCAGAAAGGCTGTTTTTGGACCCAGGAAGATTTGAAGCCATTCTTGCTGTGTTCAGATTATTTGCCAGTAGGTGGGGATGTTTTCAATCTATTTTTTTAATGTTTGCAACTACTGTAACTCAGAGGCATAGGCTGAAGTGTGAATGGTTTTTGAGAGGTTAATTCTTTTTTTTTTTTTTTTTTTTTTTGACAGACCAGAAAAGTTCTGGAAACTCTCCTATGATTGTGCTGCTGTCCAGTGGAGCCCTTGATTATCAGGTCGTTGTATTGCCACAAACCTGTCAAGCAAACAAAGATATGTTAGAGAATTATGCCTGGTGCAAAGTATGCTTTATTGTGATCAGAAGTTTGAGCTATTTGAGGGAGAAATGTTGTTTTTGTAAACACACTTTGAGTAAAATTTGACACTTGCAATTAAGAAGCCAGACTCATGATATTCATGAGATGTTCTTTTAACTATTTTTCTGCACTTCCTCATGAAACAGAAGTACTTTTCAGCACTGTAACAACTGAGTGATTGTGGAGGATATCAGTCTTGAGTGATATATAAATAAATCATACAGTATGTATGTACATACCTTGACTACCTCCCAGAGCTGCAACGCAATGTTCCTGGGCATGATACCATCATCTCTGAGCTCTGATCTACACTTAAAATTTAGGTCGATATGGTTATGTCGGTTGGGGTTTTGAAAAATCTACACCCCTGGCCAACATAGCTATGCTGATTTAATCCCCAATGTTGATGCAGCCATGGCTATGGAAGAATGCTTTTTTGATTACATAGTTACCATCATTTGGGGAAGTGGTGTTCCTACACTACACCAATGAAAAAAACCCTTCCAGTTGGTGTAGGCTGCATCTACACTACAGGATAATGACGGCATAGCTATAGCAAGGTAGCTATGCCAATATAGTTCCCTTAGTGTAGACACGTCCTTGGGAAACAAGTAAAGAATTCAACAACGTATCTCTTCAGCAACACAAACTGCTGCAAGCACCTCAAACCTGTCCGCTGCTCTCTACAATGATTTCCCATAGAATATCAAGTCAAATTTAAGATCTGTGTCTTAATCTACAAGCCACTCCATGGAGTTTGTCTTCAAGACACTGAATGGATTTTTAAAAGACAGCCTCAAGTTTCTAGATGTGGATCCTGGTTCACAACTCCTTTCCTTGGGCACAATGGAGCTCTCCACAATGAAGGTAAAGCTCATCTATGCAAAAGACAGAGCTTTCTTGGGCCAACAAACCCCACCAGATCTAAAATTGGCCTCAAAGCTCACTGCTTCCATTCCAATTGCAAGGCACACTCTCTTTTAACTGCTCTTTCAATAATAAGTACATATGGCACATCAGACATAACATAAATAAAAACATCATTAAAAAAAAAACCCTCACAGGATATTCCACTTGAAGACAAAAAGATTCTCGTGTGACAAATGCTAGTCATGTCACTTAAAACACTTCTGAAAGCTGCTCAACTACTACAGTAATGAGTGTGGTATAAGAACAAGCATGGAAGACATTGTTGCCAACATTTGTGATTGGATTGCAAATCTCACATTACTTCTGGTTCCTCTTATAGCTCCAGCTCAGTCAAGTGATTAGGGAAGAATTTCAATGTTCATTTAAAAGAAGATTCTAACCTTCATTGTTCTGGAGGAAAGCTTGAAAACATGACCAGAGTGTACTCTAATGGCTGAAAACCCAGAAAGCAAAAAAAAGAACCTCAACGTTGTTGTTGTTTTTTTAAATCATGATATTTAAGCCAATGTAATGATATTTTGGGCCCTGAATCATTATTTTTGAACATTTGAGACTGGCAATAACAGGAAGAATAAATGCTGATAGTTTTTTTTTGTTTGTTTTAAAAGCAGCTCCTTTATTTTCAATTAGTAACTTCTCTTTATGGGCTTAAAATTCTGGGTCCATAGAGTAGTTTAATGCGCATGTCAGAGGGTGCTCTACTCACCAATGGAGAACCTCCTTCTGGCTGCATCTGGTGATTAGCTCTGCCCGGCCAATGCTCCTTCCTGTAGTTGTACTCTGTCACTGTCAATCTCAGTCTCTGCTCCTGCTTTGTGGCACCGCCCTCTGTGGCATCGCCCTCGCCCTCAGGTCACTCTGATTTTCCCCTTCCGGGGGAAATCACGTGCATCCAAGTCTCTCCAGACCCACTGTCCCCAACAGTGACTGGAGGATTGACCTGACAATGGTGGTCAGCAAAGCACCTTCTTGGCAGTGTCCAACTGGGATTTCAATTCCTCCTGGACATGGTGGAGGTGTTTAACAGGTCAGATGTCATGGCGACATGGGAAATCATAGGTAGGGATGGAGGGAACTGGGTGTGAAAGCCATAGTTAGAAAAGAAAGGGCTCTGGTGAGTGAATTTGTGGTCAGAGTTGTTATAAGCAAATTCTGCAAGGGGTAAAAGATGAACCCAGTCATCCTGCTGATAAGTAACAAAACAATGCCAAAATGCTCCAAAATTAGATTCACGCATTCTGACTATCCATCTTTTGGGGGCTAATATCTTGTGAAGACGTACAAGTCAATATCCAAGAGGTAGAATAACTCTTGCCAGAAATGGGAGGTGAACTGTGATCCATAGTCAGATATGATATTGGAGGGTAATCCATGGAGCTTGAAGACATGACCTAAATATAAACAGGCTGTCGTTTCTATGGTGGGTATCTTCCAACAAGCACAAAGTGGGACATCTTAGACAGGAGATCTATGGCTACTAGTATGGCTATGTGGCCTTGGGAACTGGAGACATCTACAAGGAAGCCCATTGATAAGGACTTCCAACGTCGGGATTGAGTCGGTAGCAGGACCAAGGTGCACAGAAATTTATTGGGGGGGACCTTCCTCTGGCAACATATCTTGCAAGAGTCAGTGCAGCACTTAACAGAGGCATGTAGTCTTGGTCATCAGAAATGCTGCAAAATCAGTTTTGTTGACTTCCACTGCCTGAATGTGCTATCACTTGCCCTTGGCTAGCCAATCAAGAATCGCATGGTGAGGCGGATCTTCTGGGACATAAACACTGTCTCTGAAACTCCATTTTTAACACAGAAATTTGTGTTTAACAATGAACAACATCCATTGCAGCAACAACTGCAAATGTGTCATTAGGTTGCGAGGATCTCATGAGACCTAGGAGGTCAGTGTTCACCAGCACAAGATATTGGAGGGCTCTGATGGTCTTTCCCTGCTGTCAAGATACTCCCCTTTGTGAGAGAGTACGTTGGGCTTGCCATTGTGGCCCCCAGACTGACAGCATAGAGTAAATTTGGTTTGAGGAAAAAATGTTTCAGTCACTTTTGATTATAATTAAATAATAAAAAAATAATAATTATTGGAGATATCCCATCTCCTAGAACTGGAAGGGACCTTAAAAGGTCATTGAGTCCAGCCCCCTGCCTTCACTAGCAGGACCAAGTACTGATTTTGCCCCAGATCCCCAAGTGGCCCCCTCAAGGATTGAACTCACAACCCTGGGTTTAGCAGGCCAATGCTCAAACCACTGAGCTATACCTCCCCTTAGAAGGGGATTCAGAGGAGAGTGGGGAAAAAAATACACATTCTCCATTATTTAAAAAAAAAAATCCTCTGTCCTTCTTTCGAACAGCTCTGCAGCTGGATTGACCAGGAGAAGAATGTTGAAATTTGGCAGGGGAATAGCCTGAACTAAAGAGAAATGCTTTTGGGCATTCTGGCAAAAATGGTCTTTCCTTACACAGAGTTCTGAACTTTTGAAAAATCACTTGTTTGTACATGCAATATGCATTTCACTAAGCTTGTAAAGTACCCAGCTAAAGAAGGTTAAATAGACAACACAGCCTTCCCTCAACCACTGCACATTCAGTAAGGTGCAGATGGGGCTGAGATAAGGATCCCGTGGACCTGAGCAGATTCAATGGAACTGATCATGTATATAAAATTTAGCATTTATGTTGTAGAATCAGTGCCACAAACAGTTACAATGAAAAATAACCCTTTCGTGTACTAGCTTTCAATCCCTTTGCTTACTATTTTTGCAGGATTTTTTTATTTCAATTCCTGAACATGAATGGCAATATCAAGGTAGTTCGGATAACCAGCACAGCAGAGTCTCCATGTGTAATTCTCATGCATGATGTAACAGTAACTGGTAATTATTATTTCAGTGACAGAGTAATTAGTAATATATAACCAGTTTTTCTGGATCTAGTAATTAGTCACTGGTTGTAGATTGAATTTGCAAAGTTTCTTTAATTAGGCTGGAAACGCTATTGCTGAGTAAAATTCAAGATTTAAACTTGAAGTCATTGGACTTAGGCATGTGCTTAAGTGGTTTGCTGAATCAGGACTTTAACATTTAAAACTTAAACTAAGATCATCAATATTTTCTCTTGTTTATGGCTGTTGAAATATATAAGCCATTACATATACTGCAGTACATAGAAATCAATAGAATTAAAATTTTGCCCATTATATTTTGATTCTAACGTAAGAGGAAAAGCCATTTATTGGTAGTTCATAGTGAAAAGTATCCAAGAGATTGCAATTTAAATCTATATGAAATATTATAAACAGATTTTATAAATGCAAGTTGTGTAGTTCAGTAATCAATGCTGGTATACTCTGAGAGGCCAATCCAAAGCCCACTGAAATCAACAGGATTCTTTGGGAACTGGATTATGAGGCTGAAAAAACATATGACCTAATTCCTACTATGAGAAAACACACAGTCTATCATGGATATTTTCACAATTTGCTTTAATGGCTTTCCACATGACACTTGGACACTTTTCATCCCTCCTAGAAACTTGACTATGGGAATCTTGGCCCCTTTCTGGTCACTCAACATATTAACCCGGTAGCTTTCTGTCTCCAGCCACCACCCATGAAGTGAGTGCACTCTGAGTTTCACATCTGCCTCTTGGAAAAAAAAACACAAGGGACATAGCCTCTTCCCACTGTGTTCATGGTACAAGGACAGGAGGAATACCTCATAAGGCAAATCCTAAATCCCAAGATCCTTTGGGGAAAGCTCCTAAGCCTTGTTGACTGGGAAGGGTACAGCCTGGAGGAATGCTCATAGGAACCAGCTAGTAATATCCACGCTCTCAACCTGCTCTGTGAGTTCCATTAATCCCATCCTGACAAGCCTGGCCCAAAGACATCTCGGAGGCAGGTAATGTGAGGTAAGCCCTCAGCAAGAGCCTGCAATGGGTCATCCCTTATCCATCATCCATGAGCAAGGACTGGGTCAGATGACCTTCAGGAACAGCTATTTAATCCCTCAGGAAGAGCAGCAAGCCACTCTGCAATGTCACTACTCAGCTGGGAACTCTCCCTCTGCAGACTGCCCAAGCTTCTAACCTGTTCTTGTTCCTGCCTCACGGATCCAGCCTGCTCCAGTCCCTTGGCACAGGCTTCTGGCCTTCTCTCACCAGCTGACCTTGCGCTGGCACTCACCTGCCCCTGCCCAAGTCGGCTCTGCCCCTGCCACGGTGAGTTGCCCAGTGACCCCTGACATCTATCCCAGACAAACTCAAGGAGGGTACAAAGTGAATTCTAATGATAGGAAATTCAAACAAAAGTGCTTTTACAATGTTGAAAAGTAGCTTATAAGAATTTCTTCTCTTATTGCTACTCAGGGATTCTGGTTACCTGGTCAGGGACATCATAATATTTCATGCAGCACTTCTCTTGTGGAATATTTTTCAAATACTTGTGAAGTATTTCTCTTACATTATTTTATTAATTCCTTGGTACTTGGCCTAACGCAAAGCTACCTGTTCATTTGTGTAAAGGAACAGAACAAAAACAGTGTTCCTGCTCAACACTGCAAATTGCATGAATTTCCATAGCAGATATTGTGATTTGTGTGCAACATTCCTCTGTATAATTCTTGGAGAGAAAGTGAAGTGAGATGCTTGGGCACCCATTGTACCTAGGAGACTTTATGAGTGGGGGTGGGGCAGTGTTGGTGTTGGATGCTGGAATGAGGAGAAAAAGCAGTGCTGGTTCTTACCTCTCCTCCACTTGCCATCACTCAAAATATTCATTCATCTGAACCCTCATGCTGAAACACTTGCTCCCTCCTAATTATCTGCAACACATCCCTTTGCCTCCATGGCTCACTGCAACAGCACCCCTCCCATACCAGTTCCCTGTTACATTCTGACTCCCTGTAAACCCCTCTTCTTTTCTGGCTTCCCACAACAATTTACAGCCATACACATCTACCCTGGCTCCCTCTCACAGCCTTCTTTCTTTATATGTGGCAGCCAGGTTGCCCCAGCAACACTTGCAAAACATTGTTAGGAGCTTAAATGGAAAAATAATTTGTCCATCTGATTATGCTCAGGTGAAGAATGCAACATCACATTTTCTCTACAGCTCCTTCACATGGTGATCCTTCCTCAATTTCCATTCTCCACTTTCTGCTTTTCCACTGTTCCTTCATGGGGTACATCTGCTTTGCACTGCTATGATGTGTCAGATGCATCACAGGGAAAACCTAGACATCCCAGAGAGCCAAATAAAAGATCTTTCTGTATTCTGTAGGGAGGGACAGAGTATTTGAAATGGGCAACATTTTCTAAATTTTCTTGTGCGTCTCATTATAGATGTTCTTTCCACTTCCTGACAGAATATTATATAACATCACGAGGTAAAGTTTTATATATAATTTGTCTTGTTATTTTACACTTGAGTAATTCTGATAAAAATCAGAAAGTACTTAGTGCTTACCAAATCTTCCTCATTGCACTGATGACAGACAGCTGAAAGATGAAGGACGTAGGAGTAGACACAGGATATTCTCTAGGCAGGTTGGCTACATGGTGACTAGCAGTTTTGGTCTTCCCATGCTATGAAAAGTCTCTGCTTTTGCTTATGGTCATTCTTTGCTCGAAGCATAACTGAAACACATGGAATTCATTGCTTCCATAAACTGGAGTATCCAGAGTTGTGATGTGGAGTGACAGGTGAACTAATAGAAGTCTGTATGTGTTGTAGCATGGGTGTCCTGAAATTGAGCAAGGCATCTGGAAATTGACATATGACTAACTTAAGAAGTGCATAAGTAACTTGCTACTGTCTTGGAAAAGTCTGTACCTACCAAAATGTTGCACACATTATTTTGTGCAAGACAGGATGAGAATAGCTTTGCCTTTTTTCTATTCCAAAGCTGCTCTGTCAGTAGATCATAGAGGTCTAATAAGATGGCTTTTTTCTGCAGCTGGAAATCTTGGATGCGCTAACGCCTCTTTTATCCCAGTTCCTGCATCTGTAGTTAATGCCGAACATTTCTGTCTCTGACTCCTGTAGGCTTCCTCCTTCTGAGCATGAGGAAAAAGTGAGGATAAATATATACCTAAGACAAGATGACTGTCTGATATGGCCTGTCATAAAGAACATTAATGTCAGCGTATAGCCCTATGGATATTTATGGACCAAATCCTGGCTCCCACTGGGCCAGCTTTGCAAAGGTGGACCAGAGCAAAGTGGCTGTGTGTTGAGCGGTACTGGCTGGTCAAAATTCCCCCAGCATGAAAAATCTCTGGGTGGTATTGGGCCAGTGTGGTAGCTTCTATGCTACTCTGACCCTTGTGTGATGGGGCGTCTGCCCCACACTGGGCTCTAAGAGATTAATAGAGCCTTTGGGAGGCTGCACAGGAGGCAGCCAATCAGAGAGGAGCTGCAAGGAGCAGCCAATCAGGGCCAGGATTGCCCATATTAGAAGGGCTGCAGAGCAGTCAATCCCTGGAACTTGAGGAGGGAAGACTGGCTGCCTTTCAGACTGAAGGCAGCAAGCACCCTGGACAGAGCAGTGTTGCAGGCAGAGACCAGGGAAGCTAAAGGCAGCTCCTGGTTGAGAATTTGAAAGTGGCAGGCAACTTGGGTGAAAGTGATCCTGAAATGGTAGAGTTCGTGATTCTAAGGAATGGTAGGAGGGAGAAAAGCACAATAAAGATAATGGATTTCAAGAAAGCAGACTTTGGCAAACTCAGGGAGTTGGTAGGTAAAATCCCATGGGAAGCAAGTCTAAGGGGAAAAACAATTGAAGACAGTTGGCAGTTTTTCAAAGAGACATTATTAAGGGCACAAGAGCAAACTATCCCACTGCGTAGGAAAGAGAGGAAGTATGGCAAGAGACCTCCCTGGCTTAACCAGGAGATCTTTAATGATCTAAAACTCAAAAAAGAGTCCTACAGAAAGTGGGGTCAAATTACAGAGCATGAATATAAACAAATAACCCAAGTATGTAGGGACAAAATTGGAAAAGCCAAAGCACAAAATGAGATCAAACTAGCTAGGGACGTAAAAGGAAACAAGAAAACATTCTACAATACGTAGGATGCAAGAGGAAGACCAAGGACAGAGTAGGCCCGTTACTCAATGAGGGGGGAAAGACAATAACAGAAAATGTGGAAATGGCAGTGGTGCTTAATGACCTCTTTGTTTCGGTTTTCACCAAGAAGGTTAGTGGCGATTGGACGTCTAACATAGTGAATGCCAGTGAAAATGAGGTAGGATCATAGTCTAAAATAGGGAAAGAACAAGTCAAAAATTACTTAGACAAGATAGATGTCTTCAAATCACCCAGGCCTGATGAAATGCATCCTAGAATACTCAAGGAGCTGACTGAGGAGATTTCTGAGCCATTAGCAATTATCTTTGAAAAGTCATGGAAGACGGGAGACATTCCAGAAGACTGGAAAAGGGCAAATATAGTGCCCATCTATAAAAAGGGAAATAAGGACAACCCGGGGAATTATAGACTAGTCAGCTTAACTTCTGTATCCAGAAAAATAATTAAGCAATCAATTTGCAAACACCTAAAAGATCATAAGGTGATAAATAATAGTGAGCATGAATTTGTCAAGAACAAATTGTGTCAAACCAACCTGATAGCTTTCTCTGACAGGGTAACAAGCCTTGTGGATAGGGGGGAAGCAGTAGATGTGGTATATCTTGACTTTAGTAAGGCTTTTGATACTGCCTTGCATGACCTTCTCAAACAAACTAGGGTAATACAACTTAGATGGAGCTACTATAAGGTGGGTGCATAGGATGACCAGACGTCCCGATTTTTATCGGGACTGTCCCGATATTTGCTTCTTTGTCCCGCGTCCCGACCAATGTTTGGTCGGGACACTGGACAAAGAAGAAATTTTCCCTTCCGCTCTGGCGCTCGGGCCCCCCCTCGCCCCGGCTCCGCCCCCTCCTTCTCCCATTGGCTCCCTCCCCAAATTCCCGCCCTGGCCCCGCCTCTTCCCCAGCATTCCTCCTCCCTCCCAGGCTTGCAGCATGGCGGTGCAAGCCTGGAGGGAGGGGGTGGCGGTGGCGGCGGCGCCTGGATCCTGGAGCTGGTGAGTCAGCTCCAGCACCCGGGCACTGGGCGGGCGGGCAAAGGGGGGCTGGCAAGGGAGGGAGACAGGGGGGCTCAGCTGTGAGCCCCCCCGCCGCGCCAGAGGGCTTCTTCCCGGGCTGCTGCACCCGGGGCCGGGAGTGCAGCCTGAAGGCTGCTCCAGCCCTGCAGCCTGCGGGGCAGCGCGGTGGGTCCGGGCAGAGGCAGCGCGGAGCGGGCAGGGGCTGGGTGGGTGGCACGGGGGCGTGGGCCGAATCCCCGCTGCTGCTGGGGAGCCCCGCGCCTCTCCCGCTCGCGGCTGCGGCTCCTTCCCGGCGGGACGTGCCCCCCGGCCTCCCCCGCGCACATGCGGTGCGTGTGCAGCTGCTCATTCCCGGCAGGAGGGAGACTAGGCGCGCGGGATGTGCGCCACATGTGACCAGGGCAGCGGGAGGCGCGTCCCGCCAGGAAGGAGCCACAGCCGCGAGCGGGAGGGAGAGGCGCGGGGCTCCTTGACAGCAGCGGGGATTCAGCCCCTGCCGCCCACCCGGCTCCTGCCCACTCCGCACTGCCCCCGCCCGGACCCACCGTGCCCCACATATGCCTGTGGCGGGCCAGGGGGCGGGAGGCTCCGCGGGGAGGGCAGCATGCGGGGCCTGCTAATGCCCCATGCCCCTTAAAACTTTTTTTTTTGCTCCGCCCCCCCTTTTTTGCTCCGCCCCCCCTTTTTGGCTCCGCCCCTGTCCCGATATTTTACACTGGTAATCTGGTCATCCTATGGGTGCATGACTGGGTGGAAAATCATTCCCAGAGAGTAGTTATCAGTCGTTAAGTCGTGCTGGAAGGGGTCCCACAGGGATCGGTCCTGGGTCTGGTTCTGTTCAATATCTTCATCAGTGATTTAGATAATGGCATAGAGAGTACACTTATAAAGTTTGAGGATGATACCAAGCTGGGAGGGGTTGCAAGTGCTTTAGAGGATAGGATTAAAATTCAAAACGATCTGGACAAACTGGAGAAATGGTCTGAAATAAATAGAATGAAATTCAATAAGGACAAATGCTAAGTACTCCACTTAGGAAGGAACAATCAGTTGCACACAAACAAAATGGGAAATGACTGCCTAGGAAGGAGTACTGTGGAAAGGGGTCTGGGGGGGTCATAGTGGATCACAAGCTAAATATGAGTCAACAGTGTAAAGCTGTTGCAAAAAAAGCGAACATCATTCTGGGATGTATTAGCAGGAGTATTGTAAGCAAGACACAAGAGGTAATTCTTCCACTCTACTCCTCAACTGGAGTCTTGTGTCCAGTTCTGGGCATCACATTTCAGGAAAGATGTGGACAAAGTGGAGAAAGTCCAGATAAGATTGAAAAAATTGGGTTTGTTTAGTCTGGAGAAGAGAAGACTGAGAGGGGACATAACAGTTTTCAAGTACATAAAAGGTTGTTACAGGGAGGAGGGAGAAAAATTGTTCTTCTTAACCTCTGAGGATAGGACAAGAAGCAATGGGCTTAAATTGCAGCAAGGGTAGTTTAGGTTGGACATTAGGAAAAACTTCTTGTCAGGGTGGTTAAGCACTGAAATAAATTGCCTAGGGAGGTTGTGGAATCTCCATCATTGGGGATTTTTAAGAGCAGGTTGGACAAACACCTGTCAGGGATGCTCTAGATAATACTTAGTCCTGCCTTGAGTGCGGAGGACTGGACTAGATGACCTCTCAAGGTCCCTTCCAATCCCATGATTCTATGATCTGCAGGCTGAGACCCTGAGGCAAGGGCAAAGAGGGTGCTGGGGCTGTGGGGAAGTAGCCCGGGGAAATCTACAGCAGAGTCAGAAGGGACGCAGCAAATGGTGGCCATCTCCAGGGTCCCTTGAACTGGAGTAGTAGGTGGGCCCAGATCCCTCACCCACCCCTCGCCACCGAGAAAGTGGCCAGACATTGGGCTGCAGTTGCCACTGAGGGAAGGGGCTGAACCATCGGCCTATCGTACGTTCCCCTGGAAGTGAAGAGCATAGAATGTGACACAGCTGGACGGCTGTGTCATGAAGAGGATGCTGCAGTCCTGAGAGTGACTTGGGTCCCTGGAGCAGAAGTGACGGTGCGTGAGACACCACCAGAAGAGGACACAGAGCTAATTCCCAAGATAGTCAACAGGAGGCGCTGCAGTGGTGAGTTGCACCCTGTCACACCTTGTAAAGAGGAGGGCTAGAATGTTTCTATGCCCTGGCTATTTCCAGGTGCTGGATTGGCTCCTTTGGGGAGCCAGGCATAATTTAGAATAGCCCTGAACACGTACAGTATCTAGTTATAAATAATAACAGAGAGGACTAATGAAAAACTAATGCAAAGCCATACCATGCCACCCTTACTTCTGCACTGCTGCCTTCAGCAGTGGGCGTCCAGAGAGTGGTGTCTGCTGGTGAGGGCTCAGCTCTGAAGGCAGCAGCGCAGAAGTAAGGATGGCAATACCATACTATGCCAACCTTACCTCTGCATTGCTGCTGGTGGTGGCACTGCCTTCAGAGTTGGGCTCCCAGCCAGCAGCTGCCACTTTCCTGTTCCCCAAATCTGAAGGCAGTGCCACTGCCAGCAGTAGCACAGAAGTAAAGGTGGCAGTACCACGACCTACCTACAGTCACCTTGTGACCCCCCAGAAGCCCTTTTGGGTCAGGACCCCTCCAATTACAACACTGTGAAATCATGAACGTTACTATTTTTTAAATTCTATCACTGTGAAATTGACCAAAATGGACTGTGAATTTGGTAGGCCCCTTCAGGAGGCCACTTAGGGATCTGGGGCAAAAATCTGTCTGGGGATTGGTCCTGCTTTGAGCAGGGGGTTGGACTAGATGACCTTCTGAGGTCCCTTCCAACCATGATACTCTATAATCTATAATCCTATAAAGTATTTAATCTAAACAATACTGTAATTCAAATCCCCTCCTGCTTGTTTGGTAAAACTCTTGTATGTCAAGATTTCAGCTTGGAGTGAATCTCTAATTCTAAACCTCTAAGACAAGAGTCCATGAGGAGAAGGTTGATACAACCTTAACTATTGTGTTATGATCAACATTGTAGTAACAGAGAGCATCAATAAAATACCAACCTACTATATAATTAGCTTATTAATTGGGACATTATTTATGGAGAGAGTTACTTGCACAGCATGCACCTACTTTCTGAAATATTCACAGCACTCACTACCCAGCAGGCTACCAACATAAAAGTTCAGTTAAAAAAATAGCAGAATGGCCATATAAATGCCTCTAAATAAACTGAGTCCTCTTGGCAGAAAGAGATGAGTCAGAGCCTCCATTTTCATGAGAGGTGACCCTGACAGGTTTGCTAAGCCTGCAGATAGTGCTGTACTCTTGCATTTGGTGGTGGGTCACTTTGATTTTTTTAAAAGAACAGAAAACATCAATGAATATTTCTTCAATTATATTAATACCTCACCATAAAAAAAGTTAATTATATCGTGGTGCCACCTAGAAAAACGGAGGGAGGAAAAGGAGAAGCCTTTTGAATGTGTCAGCACACATTTAATTTAACCTATTTTGCAGGTATTCTAAATATTTAATACTGTGGATGATGGGTGTTTCCAAAAATCTGTTTGATGGAAGGTATCCAAATACCATCAAAAAGAACTGTCACAAGAATGTCACACTCACATATGTTGTTAAGCTAGACATCAATGTCAATCTCTCAGCAAGAGTTTCACCCTTTCAGTGTCCTAATCAAATCCTTTCAGCAGCTAGAAGCGAAAATATGTTCCTGGGCATGCGCAGAGCTTAGTTGACTTGTTAGTGAATTCAGCAGGGCTCTGCACAGACTAAGCATCTTGTAGAATCACTGCCTACACTTGCAGAGTATTATGATTGCTGGGATTAACTCCAAAATTTCATTTAATGTTTACAGGGCAGAGGACACCTAATTATTTTATTTTTAATTGATTTAGCTTTTTACAACTTCAGCACAAAGTTCACAAATGGCTGCATGATTACTGAACATGTACATTATGTTCCAATGCTACTCTTGCACCTCCTACAGGTGTCTGAATTCTCATCTACTGCTGTTCCATCTGCAGTAGAGACTAGTGCATCTCTTTGTTAATCTAAAATTACTGCAGCTTTGGACTGGCCTCTTTCATCACCAAGTAATTGTTCCTCCTGTGTTTGGGCTATTGAACCACTGTGTATTTGTTACCTATTTCTCATTTCTAAAAGGTCTTAAAGTGTCCTAAAAGACTTCTGTTAATGTGAATAAGTGATATATAGAAAAAAAGCTTGATGTAACTTGAGTCTGAAAGCCTACAGTCAAATGATTTTCTCCTTAGAAATTTCTGCATTATGATCATTAATTGAAAATACTATCCCAAGCTCTTTGAAACAGCTTTCCCCCCATCCCCTGAAATATAGTTATACATTAGCCAATGGTTCTCATCCTAATTCCACACATGACCCAAAAACAGATGGGATTTCTTGATACAATGCAAAATCCTACAATTTTTGTGGTCACAAAGTTACTACTGATTTGTCAACATTCAATACCTCATTTTCCACTTCCAAATACATCTCTTTGAGTAGTTCTGCAACTGAGTCTATAGTCACTTGACTCTACATTCTGAGAGTTAGCAGAATGACTCACAATTATTGTATTAAAATTAGAATTCAATCAAAAGGAGGTCTCAAAATACTATTTGTGTCAGGTGTTGATGATGAAGAATCCCAGGAAAAGTAACTTTTCCTAACACTGAACACAAAACTTCATTCTGAATAAGGAAATGCATGAAAGGGCTCTTTACTCATCTCTTGGGTGCCCTGAATCCTGTTAGGAGCATGAGTAGAATAAATAAGAGGAAACCTGACAGAAGAATATCAAGTGATAAATTACATAGAGAAGGATCCTATTTACCCTTTCTCATAAAAAAAGAACATATGGCTTTGAAGCAGGAATTACTTGGAGAATTTCTATAGCCTGTGCTGTACAGGAAGTCAAACTAGATCCCTTCTGACCTTATAGTCTATGAACAAGGCAACATTCAATGAATATAAGAAGCAACACATTTAAAGCTGATAAGAAATATTATTCTTTTACACAGCACATAAGTAAGATGTGGAGCCCATTGCCACAAGACATTAAGGCCAAGAATTTAGTAGGATTCAAAAGGATAAAATATACATATGGATTTTGGCCCTGATTTTGCAAGGTACTTAAGAACATACATGACTTGAAGCACATGAGTATTCCCACCGAAGTCAGTTCCAGAGCTGTGCACATGCTTGAATCCCTGGATAAATCAGAGCAAATGGGATTATCCACAGTTAGATAAGATAAAATAAATAAAGGATATAAACCTTCCTGCTTTGGAGCAATCACTAACTGATGAAGATTAAGAGAAACTTCCTCCATGGACAGGTTATTCATAATTGTCTTTTATTGGGATTTTTCCACATTCCTCAATTATAGTTAGATGGCTATTTGGATTGATTTTATTTTGGGTTATTGGTGGAAAACTGTCAAACAAATCCAGTAGGAAGAAAAAAAAATCCTACTTATGAAATACAGACCTCCATTAAATTGCTTCTTTCTTACATGGATAACTGCTTTGTATCAGCCAAATAAAAACTTGCATATTCTCTACTAATAACATCGGTCACAAGTCTGAAATCTAGGGCTAAAAATAGTAAATCAGGTAAGCATGCATCAGTTACAGTGGTTTCCAAACAATTCTTCACTCACTTTGTCATACAGAGCCACAGAAACTGAAAAGCAGTCTGCATGGGCATAGACAGCTGGGGACTTAGAAGGGCTTTAGCATGCCCTTCCCCCTCCCCCAATATGGGGATTGCATTAATAAATAAAGAAAACAGTGAATTTGGAACAGAAGCTGTTTTTTTCACTTTACTAAAATTGGGCAAATCTGGTCATGGGACAAAACTACCCATTAAAGCAGTTCTTTTTTTAAACATGAGTAAAAAGAACAACTTAAAAATCAGAAAAAGTTCCAAACAATGATCTTCACACAGGGTTTCTTGAAATGAATTCTTCTGCAACATCTGTTGACTGTTAGTCATTGGTTTTGTCCCTGTGTTCATGTAAAATCACACCCCAGTTGAGCCATGATTGTCCCATTGTTGACTGAAGCCATGTTTTAATATGGTGTAGAGAAATGAAATTACACTCATTTTCAGCACTTACACTTACAGCATTAGTTGCCGGTTCCCCCAAAATCATTTTTATCAACTTCATCGCTTTGCAAAACAGCTGGTGTTCTGTTTGGCTGAGTGAACTGAGATATTTCTGAATGAACTTCAATGATCTCTCTGTAAGCTGACAGATGGCTTGCAACAGATGAAGCTTAGTAATCAATCAATCATGGTTGAAATCTGAACCATACACCTGAAGCACGTTTTGAACTGGTGTTTCTTTTACATGAGGACTATTTGGGAGTTTCAAGATGTTGAGTAATTCTATAGCCCTCTGTTCAAATCTCAATTGAATACTGGACTTTGTAAAATCAGCTACTATATAAATCAGTACATATAAATCTTTGCTGAATTGGGGTAGATGGTTTCTCCTGTCCCTAGTTGCAGTTTCTTGGAAACTCCAGCATTCTGACTATTCCAACTTTTCTGGTGGATTTGCTCCCAGAATAAGTTGTAGCTTTCATCATATTGGATGGGTTGAAGTGAATTAAGTGTCGTTTAGGTCTTCTGTTGCTGAAAAGTCTGACCGGTTGCAGAGTTTTAGACAGATTGTGTACCATATTGAGGACTTTTTCAACCGAGTTCAATACCGAAGAGGAAATTAAATATTTCCATTTGAGCGGCTGTGCCACCAATTTGAGTTCTCATTTCAGGATCTTTTGTTGAATCCTTTGTAACCCCGCAAATTCCACACAGTGCAATGTGGTTCTCAGAAGTGGCAGCCAATGCTTCTGCATGGAGAGTTTATCTTACTGGACAAAAGACATGGATGCCTGGTAATGTACTTAACACTTCATATTCTTTTTCTGAAATATTGCATCTCCTTTGGGTGACTTTTTAAACAAAATTTTACTTTTGTAAACAGTTTCAAGAGTATCCAGGGGTCTAGTATTATTTTTAATAGCATCCTGGCATACCAAATTGAAGGCATGCCCATGGCAATGAGTATTAGGGCTGGCCAGAAAACAAGAATTCCATTTTGCAGAGAAAAAAAATGAGGTTCTGCATCAGAACAAAAACTAGACCTTTTATTTTCAAAAAAATAGGAAACATAGAGAGACCCGCCTGCCCCTGAATAGTCAAGGCACTCATCTGGGATGAGGGTGATCCAGGTTCTGGTCCCTGCTCTGCTTGATTTGGGACAGGGCTTGGGACAGGGTTTCCCACATCCCACTGGGCTTTTGACTATTTTGCAGTGAGTTTTGATCAAAAATTGCATCCTGAACCTCAGAAACCTTCCCAACAAACTTTTAATTGAAATTGATACTGTTCCACAAAAGGTTTCTTTGGATGAATTGGCATTTTCCCCACAAAAAATGTTGTTGTTTTTTTGAAAAACTTCCTGACCAGCTGTAATGATTATGCATAAGGCTAAGATTTTGTCATGGATATTTTTAGTAAAAGTCACAGACAGGTCACGGGCAATAAAGAAAAATTCATGGAAGCCCGTGACCTATCCTTGACTTTTACTAAAAATACCCATGACACAATGGGGGCGGGGGCTGGAGTTCCAGGGTCCCCCTCGGCTGGTGGCCAGGAGTTCTGGGCGTCCCCACTGCTGCCCGCGGCGGCCAGGAGCTCCAGGGTACCTCACAGCTCCCTGTCTCAACAGGTAGCAAGGGACCTTGCAGCTCCTAGCCGGCGCTGGCTGAAGTCACGGATTCTGTGACTTCCATGACCTCTGTGACTAAATCACAGCCTTAATTATACATAGCTTGTCGTTCCTACTATTGCAATCTTGTTGATGCAGCTAATACTAAGCCTGCCATAGTAGAGACACCATCATAAAATTGTCTGTGACAGTTTTTGACTCTGAGGTTTAGATGCAATAGAATAAATTTGATTGCTGATACAACTACCTCCACTGATGTACAGGCTACATTGTACAATACAATGGACTCTTCATGAACATTCATGTTCTCATCCACATTTCACAGGCAAAAAAAAACACTTGCTCTTTGTTGGAGAAGTCTGTTGTTTCATCTGCCATTACTGAATATCACTTTCCAGAAATTTTCTCAGAAATATCCCTCACAACTTTAAGAGCCATGATTTCCATTATTTCATTTTGAATAGCTTGACTTTTGAATTTGTCTTGATTCTTTTTCAGCCACTTTGAAATATCAGAGTCATGTTCTGCCTGTAAGGTTTTAATACCATGCTCATCACTAGGGCCCTACCAAATTCCAAAGTCCATTTTGGTCAATTTCACAGTCACAGGATTTTAAAAATCGTAAATTTCATGATTTCAGCTATTTACCCCGGGGGAGGGGAGAAGGTGGGAGGTGAACTCTGCAGATTCACTTCTGAACTCTGGGTCTGCACTGACCCGGGACAGCAACTGTGAGTGGGGTGCAGAGAAGGGTCGGTCACGTGAAAGGGTCTCTTGGGTTGCTGGACTTAAGAACCTGGGGGGAAAAGGATACAGCCCAACCTACTTGGGGTGGGCCTTTTACTTATGGTTTATCTTTATGAACCCTGTTTGCTGGGTTTTCCCAAATTAACGCTGAGTTACTTCCCTCCTTTTATTAAAAGTTTCCTTTCTACACTCAGACTCTGTGCTTGCGAGTAGGGAAGTATTGCCTCTCGGAGGCTCCCAGAGGTGGTGTGTAAATTTCCCAGGTTACTGGGTGTGGGGTCGAGCCGGTTCTGTGTTGTATCAATGGAAAGAAACCTCTAGATATTGAACCCGGCCCTGGCAGAAGGGTTACATTAGGAGGGCATGGTATGAAATTGCCACCCTTACTTCTGCGCTGCTGCTGGCAGGATGCTGCCTTCAGAGCTGGGTGCCCAGCCACTCTCTGGCCGCCCAGCTCTGAAGGCAGTGCAGAAGTAAGGGCGGCAATATTGCAAACCCCCTAAAATAACCTTGTGTTCCCCCTTGCAACTCCCTTTTGGGTCAGGACCCCCAATTTGAGAAATGCTGATCTCCCCAGTGAAATCTGTATAGTATAAGGTAAAAGCACAAAAAAGACCAGATTTCATGGGGGGAGACCAGATTTCACAGTCTGTGACGCATTTTTCATGGCTGTGAATTTGGTAGGGCCCTGGTCATCACTATGGTATCTGAGCGCCTTCCAGTAGTGCATTAACCCACATGACTAACATCTGTCAAGTGTTGTTTGTTCTCTTATCCTCTCTCCAAAAGGAGAAGCATGTACAGTTGTGTTTTGTTTTAGTGGTGGGCATTTGTTTTTTTTAAATATACCTGTTGCTATGTGTTTATATTAGAAAAGGCAAGGTCAACACATGTGCCTTACGCTTGGAGCAGAGGGTGGTGAAGTTTGTGATGGTCCTTATTTCTTGGGGGAGTTTATTCCATAGTCTTGGATCAACCCCCGTCCCCTCCCAAGAAAGTCTCCTGCACAGATGAGCTTTAAACCTACACGTTAAATGTTGCAACTCTGAATCTAAGTCGCCTTTGTGGATCTCGCTCTTTGTTATTGTACTTCACTCAGTCACTGAGCACTTAGAAAGGCTAAGCCTACACGCTGTGAGCTAGGAGTGTGATTCTCCTGTTCATGTGTATATATACTTGTGGTATCTTGATGAGAGCTAGCATGATTATAAATAGTAATGTAGCCACGCTAGCAAGGGCAGCAGCAACAGAGGCATGGCTGGGAGATGCTGAGTACAAACCCGCCTGAAAACAGTAGGTACGTACTTGGCATGGTTCAGCCACAGCTCCGCTGCCACTGCCTGGACAAGTGCTGCTTCTCTACTATTTATAAATACACTATCTCCCATTGAGCTACCAAAGGTATGTGTACATGAGCAGGGGAATCTCACCCCTAGCTCATAGAGTAGACATAGTCTAAGAATGGCGTGGGATTGCAGAATTAAAACACACACACACACAGAATACTTTCTGGCAAACTGAAACATTTAGCTGGCCTCTTGGTTTTATATAGTGATGGCATTCTTTGTAGGCATTCTTTGTAGACCAATCTAGAATGTGATAGAATGAAGAAAGGGAACAGCCTACACCTGATCTATTAATTACACTGGTGTTGGTGTCACTAGGCATAGCTACCAGGTAACTCGGGAGGGTGAAAGGCCATAAGTGCCGATGAAACCCCCCTGCTCTGGGTCTAAGTGAGCCAAAGCAACCCCATCTCGTGAACTTTAACCAACCTCAATGCTAACAGCCTAAAAGCAGAATATGTAATAGTCAGCTTTTTTAGCAGACAGCTGCAGTTTCGCTCAAACTAGCAAAAGCAGTAGTGATAAGGGAGGGGGAGGGGGAAGTCTACATATCTCTGGGCCTGCAAGGCCACAGATAAACATGCGGACGAGAACTTTTCTAACACGCCACAATGTAGTGCCTACTGTAACTGCTGTCGGGAAGGGAGGGGCGGAGGGGAAACAAAACAAAAGGCTTACACAAACAGCTTGGAATATAAAATGGGAAACTTGCTTGTATTTGTTGCGCTTCTGATTTGAGACATGCTGGTCTCCTGAGTGCCTTTTCGAGATCACGAATAAACTTGGTTTGCTTCTCCATCCTGGTGTGTCTATTGGTGCGACGCACACCGGGCAACGAACCCCGCTGTTGCCCCCTCGGGCCCTCTGGGCCGGCAACACTGGGAAACAATTATTTTTATATTTTGCTTTGTTTTATGAGTTTCTCCTCGACCAGAGACTCCAACAAGGAAAAGGCTACAAATAAGCTGGCTTTGACTCTGTCATGATGGGACTGTAGACCAAAGCTGCAAAATGACTTTCAAAGAATCTTGGATTCTCTGATGTCTGGCCTCTCCATCCCGTTGTGATAAGAGCATATTTAACTCATTCAAAAGTGGAAGGTAAAAGGAGGAGGAAAGAAGAGAGAGACTCCCAAAGCCTCCTGATTGGCCTATCCCAGGTCTTACTAGAGAGAGAGAGAGAGGATCAGAATTCTTCATGCACAGAACGGGGGAGGGGATGAGCCTTTGTGGGAGGTGGAAAACAGCCAACCTGGCTGCAGAAAAAGTGGGAGAAGTGTAATCCACCTGTCTAATAGGGAGATATCTCTTTAAGAGATCTATTGTGGGGGTAGGAGTGAGTTGTGTCTGGGTTGTTGTTGCTAAGCAGGTGCACAATTGGAACTCCATGTCCAGAAGTTTCTGGAATTGGGTGTGGCAGTTTTGGGTATGCTCCAAAAGGTTCCCTGTTGCTGGGGTCAGACTCCATGATAGGGTTGTCAACTTTCTAATTGCACAAAACTGAACATGTTCCTCCGCCCTGAGGCCCTGTCCCTGCCCCACCCCTTCTCTGAGGCCCCACCCCCCACTTGCTCCATCCACCCTCCTTCCATCGCTTGCTCTCCCCCACCTTCACTTTCATGAGGCTGAGGCAAGGGGTTGGCGTGAGGGAGGGGGTGAGGGCTCTGTCTGGGGGTGTGGGCTCTGGGGTGGGGCTGAGGATGAGGGGTTTGGTGTGTGGGAGAGGGCTCCAGGTTGGGGCAGGGGGTTGGGGTGCAGGGGGGATGAGGGGTGGGGCTGTGGACTCTGGGGTGGGGCCAGGGATGAGAGGTTTGGGGTGCAAGAGGGGGCTCCAGGCGGGGGCAAGGGATTGGGATGCAGGGGGGTGAGGGCTCTAGCTTGGGGTGTGGTCTCTGGGGTGGGGCCAGGGATGAGGGATTTGGGGTGTAGGATGGGGCTCTGGGTTGGGGCGGGGGTTGGGGTGCAGGGTCTCGGCGGCGCTTACCACAGCTCCCAGGAAGCGGCTGGCATGTCCGACCCCTAGGCACATGGGCGGCCAGATAGGCTCCACGTGATGTCCTTGTTCCCGCAGGCACCACCCCCACAGCTCCCATTGGTCACAGTTCCCAGCCAATGGGAGCTGCAGAGCTGGCATTTGGGGTGGAGGCAGCGCGCAGAGCCTCCCTGGCCACCCATGCGCCTAGGGGACACAGGGACCTAACAGCCCCTTCCGGGAGCCGCGCGGAGCCAGGGCAGGCAGGGAACCTGCCTTAGCCCCAGGCCCTCACTGTGCCACTGACTGGACTTTTAATGGCCTGGTCAGCGGTGCCAACCAGAGCTGCTAGGGTCCCTTTTTGACCGGATGTTCCAGTCGAAAACCGGACTTCTGCCAATCCTACTCCATGAGGGCAAGCAGTCAGGGCAGCTGCTTTATAAAAGGCCACATGTGCCCAGCGTGGATGGGGAGAAACTGAGCCCAGGAGCCAAAAGTAGGTTTGTGTTCCTTAACTCTCTAGCATTTTGGAGCAGGTTAGTCATGGGTGGTGGGTATAAAGCCAGGGAAGGCCAGGGCATTTTGGAGTAGGTTAGTTGGGGCGGTGTGTATAATAGGCCAGGGAAGGCTTCGCTTTTGCTTTCCCTGGTGCTGCTGCTGACCTGCCACCAGACAACTGGGTGGAGGTGCCCCCGCTTCCCCAAGACCTCCCCACCACCTCCTCCACTCTACCCTCCACCCCTGAAAGTCCCCACTGCTCGCTGCATCCCTCCTCCTCGGGTCCGGGGAGTGAGGAGCGACACGGAGAGCCAGTGGCCAGCAGACTGAGGAGGCTCGGTTGGGCGCTACTGCGGCCGGTGGCTCAGTGGGGGGGCGGGGCCTTCAGGGGCGGGAGGAGCTGGTGCTCGGGGAGGATGCCGGTGGCTTGGCCCAGCCCAACTCTGGCATAAGGGGGCCATCAGAGGGGGGGGGGGATAGCGGCTTGGCCTGGTGCTCAGGGAGGCTGCTGACTCGGCCCAGCGCTGGGGCTGGTCCCACTCTGATGGTGCTGGGGCGGGACCGGCGCTCGGTGTGGGTGGGCAGAGGCTTGGTCTGGTGCTCTGGGGGCAGTGGGTCAGGGGGGCCGATGGCGGTTCGGCCCGATCTGTCTGGGTCGGAGGGGCCCTCAGGGCTTTTCCTTTTGGGGGGCTCTGGTGTGCGGGGGTGTGTGGCCTTGGACAGAAGGGTTGGAGCCGGTGGGCTAGCCTCCCCAAAGCAGGAGTTACCCCACCGCCCATGAGGTTAGTCATGGGCAGCGGGTGGAGCCCCCCTTTGGGGAGGCTAACCACTGGCTTGGCCCTTTCTGCTGCACCCTCCCCACGGCCAGAGCCCCCAGACAGCCTGCCACCCCCCCCCCCAACCTCGCAGCTGGAGTCACAACCCCCCACCACCACCCGGAGAAGCCTGGAGCACAAACCCCCGCCGCAAGAGCCCCGGGCTGGCCGAAGCCCCAACCCCCCCTCCGTCACCTGCCCGGAGGAGCCCGGAGCGCCCCCTGCCCTCAACTGGAGGAGCCCCTGGCTGGCCAGAGCCCCGAGACCCAACTCCCGGAGGACCCCTGGGCCAACCACAGCCGCACTGTGCCTCCCTCCCTGGACCCAACCCGCCTCGGAGAAAAGTATCTGATAGAAAAGCTTTTGATATGCACCATGCAGGTTCCGGGGTGGCTGAGGAGGTGGTATGTGCCTCCTTAGCCGCCTTGGAACCTGCATGGGGCATAATAAAGCAAAAACTTCACTGCCAAACCCCGCAACAGTGGGTCCGGCAGCCGCGGCAGCACCCAGAGAGGCAGAGCCTACCCTGGCCTATTATATCTGCCACCCATGAGATTAATGATATTGTTAACCCTCTAACAGGGAAGCCCTGGCAGTGTTGATTACCGAAAGGGGAAATTGGGAGGGGAAAATAATTTCTCTTATTTTAATTGTATGGTTTGAATATTGTTTGACTTTAGCCAGACTGTTTTAGTTAAATTGTTTCAACTAGTATGATTCACCAAGTTTTCTTTAAATGTGATAATAAGGAAAGAGTCATTATTTTGCTATTTTGAGTTTTGTATTTTACTTGTGACAGGTTTTTTTTTTTTTTTTTTTTAATCTATATGCTTAATCTGGGGGGGGTTGGTTAATTGGCTAGCTGACTAGCTAACAGTGATTTCAGTAGAGAAGGAGAAAGAGTTTTCATGGATTCCAACTGAAATTTCTACAAGCAAGTGGAGGGAAGATGTTTTTGACTCAGCAGACTGTATAGATTTGGTGATCAGACTCTAACTGAGACTCAGGTGAACTCAACCTAAGCTTTGGGGAACTCTTAGTTTCCGCTCAGTGTGTTTCTGTGGGGACTGACCTGTTTAGATTTAATTTGTTTTCTTTATTTATGCTTATGTATAACTGTGAAGATAATGTGGATTATAAAGTAGCCATGTTATGTTATAAAAATGAAATTATTATTATTATTATTCATTGTTTCTTTATCATAAGATTTTATAAAGTTGGTACTTAATTAAGTTCATTCCTTTTGTTCTTCTGGGGACTTGAATGTGGGGATGTTGATGCTGTGCACTCCTTGCTGAAAATCCTTAGAGGCTGAATGCTCCAGCTGCTTTTATGTGGGAGTTGGGAATTTTAGGGCACTGTAGAAGGGCAATGAAGTGAACTCTCACTCACTCAGAGGTTACAGAAGCACAGACAGTTGAACCTAACTCAGACACACACAATTCCCCTTCACAAGAAGAGGATACCCTGCTTGTTGACCCATTTCCCAGCCTGGGAAGAAAGGAGCTCCGTGGAGTCTGATGCAGGCGAGACCTTCAACCTGGCCCCGTCTACCAGCTGATACCCCAGGGGAAAGAGGGACTTCAGGGAGATGAGCCCAGCAGATAATTGTACCCTTCCTCAGCTGAAGAGAACAAACTGTAAGTTATCAATGGATTGTCCCTGCTATAATAGTCAGATAATGTAAAAACAATTTTCAATAGCTATTCTTTTATTATTTTTTCACTCTAGCTTCCCTAGATAAACCATTTATTTTGTTCCTGGTTTGGTATGTGTTAGAGAGAGCAACGATGCCAAATACTTGGCAACTGTTTGAGACTATGTCATAAATCTGATATGGGGTAGTCTATTGTCAGTTACTTACATCCACCATAGTTGCATTCTATTGTAGCCATTCCACCCCTGCTGTGAGCTTTTCAGTTTTCACAAGGTAAGCTGAGTCATGCCTATCAGTATCTGGGTGGGAGACCTCTATGGAAAAGTATGCCAAAGGATGCCAAAAGTAATAGTGTTAATGATTCAGTGGTTCTGTTCCCAGCATGGTGCTGGGGGAGGGGTACAGTGCTGTCTTTAGAATAATAAGCAAAACCAAGGTCCTGACCACTTTTTGTCATTCAGACCCCATTATATTTTCCCCAAAGGAGATATGTTAACTTCAGTATACTGAATAAAGTTCAATATGATAGGCCGGAAGCACATTTCCCCTGCAGTTTCAAATAGATATGAGGTTCTGCTTTACTTCCTATCCTATAAAATTGTTGTGTACTGTTGTTGCATTTAGATAAATGACTACCACTTTCCATCCCAGAGGTGAATATGTTTCAGTGGTGTGTGAAGTGAATCCTGTTATGATGGTTTTGCAATAGCAAAAGCTGTAAATTGGCAGTTTCTTTTTCCTTATACCCCCTGTTTTCACTGATAAGGAACTGGAACTGGCATTTTCTAAGCTTGGGTTCAGTCAAATGAATCTTTTAGAAACTCTGAACAAAATCTGGTTAGGCATTTTGAATTAGGTGAGTAAAGAAAGAAGTTAATTAAAGTATATTAAGCAAATTTGGAGTGGGAGAATAAGACTCAAACAGATGAAGTTTTAAAACTGCATGTTTCAGATGCAGTTGTTCCTCAACTGTTCCATAGCAATGTTAATGTGCCTGTTTAGGCCCTGATTCACCAAGGTACTCAAGCATGTGCCTAACTTTAAGCACACAAGTAGCCCCTTGGCCATCAAGAATTTACTGAATCAGGTTCATGTTGCACATACTGAGCTAAATACAGCCCTGGTGTAATTCCGTTGACATCAGTGGATTTACATTCTAGATTAATCTGGTTTACTGTGTGTATTTTGGATTCCTAGTTGCCTGGTTAAACACACATATATTGGACCAAATTCTGCTCTTGGGCCTTCTTTTGCCACCCATTCCCCCTGCGACTCTCCCCTATTCTGATCTATGACAACAGACAAGTTTTAGGCTGCTACTATAATTTGTAGCTCTTCTTGTTTCAATCATAACCTCATAGAATAAAGTGACAGACATGAACTATTAGTAGCTGAAAGATATGAATTAATATGCTGAGTTGTGTCTATTCTGTGATTTTTTTGAAAGCTTTACAGTTTTTAATTTAACTTTCTAGCCCAAGTATATCATAAGAGGTTTATATTACCAAATCCCAGAATAGGTAGATGGCAACCATTTAAAATTTTTACTATTGGCCGTGGATGTGTCATGCAATGAAGTTCACATCTCCCTGAGTGTCATTAATTTCTTTGACACTTCTTCATGGTAAATATATGTTTGACCAAATCCTGCTGGCCTTACTCTTGTGGGTTAATCCCACAGAGTTCATTAGGACTCCTTTTTGAAATGTTTATGACTAATAGTATCATTGTAAATTTTAAATTTTCAGGTAAGTAAATGGTTCTTAATTCTGCATATATCATGGCCATATGTGCACCATATGCCCCACCTGGAGAAAGTCTCCAAACCACTGAAGTAAAAAGAAAAGGAATAAATAGGAACTATGGCCCAGATCACCAAAGGTATTTAAGTGCCCAACTTCTACTGAAATCAATGGGAGCTAGATGCCTAAATACCTTTGAGGATCTGGTCCCACATCTCCACCCATTTATGACATATGGCTTGTAAATGAATTTGCATGGAGTAAAGTATGTATCTAAACATGGCCCCTGGAATCTGAGAGATGATGAACCTTTGGCTTCAAAAGATTGAAGAGGACTGTAAAATATATTTTGGGACAGGTGGCTAAATTCTGACAATTTTTCTTTGGCCATTGCCGCAACTGGACTGTGTCTACGAAGAAAATAAGACCTCCACCAGTACAGCTCTATCAGTGATTGGAATGGTGAAGGCTATTTTTCAAAGAGAAGACCAACAAGATCCTACTTCCTTTTTCCTCCCCACCCTCACTCTTTCCTTCACACTAACGCTGTGGGTTCTCACCTGCTTACCTCCTCTGCCCCAATAACCTGATCCCTCCTCCCCAACCACATACCTAATGATCACCATTGTCCCCATTCTCCCACCCTCACCTTTCTTCTTAACTTCTCACTCTCATCATAGAACACCCTCGCTAGCTCTGCCTTCCTTCAAATCCCATTTATACCACAATGTCTACTGGAAACTGCTAGCTGATATAGGCTAGGTAGCAAGAGAAAACTTTAAATCAGGACTCAACACTTTCATCCTTTGATTATAGTGTATTCTTTCTAACTCTTTTGTACATAAATTTAGTTCTGTAGAAGGATGGTTATGAAGGTTAAGAAGAAACTTCTACCCTGAGCATATTATTCCTCAATTGTCTGTCATGGCATTTCTTGCGCTTTCTCTGTAGTACCTGGAACTGACCACTGTTGGAGATAGGATTTGCCTTAGACCATCTTGTCCAGTAGCCTATGTGGCAAATACCACAAAGTGTTGGTTTGATTCCAGAATATTTTATACCTTAATCATAAGTAATATTTATTACTTGTTAAGGGCTGACATTGTAATAAATTCAGTGTGTTCAGAACTCTCTTAATTACTTTTATGCCTAATGGTTGCTCCATTCTGTATTTTATTACTCGTGATTGCTGCCATGTGGCCATTACAATTAAAAAGAACTTAGAAAATGTGACTAAATGTTTTTTTTCACTGCTACCTGGATCCCCCTTCTCCTCTTGCATTGATTATCCATCAATAAAGTCTTCCCTATCTTCCATAAATCTCACTTTTAGATGAGTTGCATAGGCCCAGGGGATATTTTGGAGGGTTTAAAGATTTTCAATTGCTCTGAAGATGGGAGCATTGCTAGCCTGTCAAGCAGCACTAAAAATTATTGCTTCTTGTTCTCTTTGGCTCAGTGCTTCACTTTCCAAAAGTAAATGTTACGCTTCAGTTTCAGATATTTCCCCAACTCTGATCTTTCTGCCCAACATCTCAGTTATTGCAGATAACGAATGGGAAACAGACCAGGAGCTAGGGCATTTCAGGTATCAAAATACTGGTAATTAGCATATGTAAAAAAGGAATTACCCTATGATAATTAAAAGAGGAAAGCGGCATCCCATGCTTTTATGTCAGTGGCAGCTCATGGTAAAAGCGAAGTTGGTCAGTTGATTGAGATATCTTTGGAGAAGGGTAATAAAGCCTCTTCCAAAAAGCACCATTAAGTTGTTGCTTTAACTGTGCTAGGCAATGTACAAATATGGAGTAAGAAAGAAGGCTTGGCCTCAGTGTTTATGGTCTGACAAAAAAACAAAACAAATGAAGCCTGGGGAGAAGGGACAGAATGTGGGAAAGTGATATGGGTGAAGATGCACACACAATTTGTTAGTGCTACTTTGTCTTTTCATTTTTGTTTATCCATTTCCTTTTTTATTTAAAGGGACAGGGCGAATGGAAGGAGAAGAATGAGTAAATAGGAGCAAGGGAGTGGGGTGGGGGAGGAAGAAAGGAGAAGAGGCCCATAACAGTGTAACATTTAAGGTAGTATGAGAGGCCTATTACCCATTCCAAGTGTCCAGAATAACCCAAAGTGGCCACTGGGAGGAAGATGGTCCCAGGGAATAGTTAGTGCCTGGGAGAGGGAAGTTATAGGGAAAACCCCAGGTTATTATTCCTTTAAGGGCCCAGGACCAGGAGCCTTGTAGAGTGGATAGGTATAGGCAAGGCTCCCTTTCCCCCCAGGTGTTTAGGGTAATTAGATCTCTCTCAGAACGATCAGGAGTGGTCACTCCCTGCACATGGGTGACGCAAAAGGAGGCTCCAAGCTAGGGAAAGACACTGCTAAGGAAGCTGCTGGAGTACAGTTCCTAGAAAGGGTTGTGATTCCCTGATGAAAAGTAGTGAGTTTGTGGGTTGGGGTGCCAGGATTTAAAAGGACACAGCCCCTAGCAGGGCTGTGAAATCCTGAATTTAAAAGGGTGCTTTTAGGAGTTGCATGGTGCTTAATAAATTAGACTCCAGGAGAGGGGGAAATATTACTTTAAAGACTTTTGGCTCTCAGTAAATTATTTCCAGGGACCACAGAGGGGAACTGAAGCAGGATGCCTGCAGGGAGCCACCCCAGGCCATGGGGGGACACCCTGGGATTGCACCAGTCGACAGGAACATTCAGAGGGAAAGGAGGACACAAAGAAAGGAGATTGAGGCTGGTGGGACTTTGAGGGAGAGGGGAAGGGAAGACTGCTGCAAATAGTCAGCAGACACAAATCAGTTGAGTTCAGATCATAAAAACCAAACGGCTGACATCACTGGAGTCCAGGGGCTGTGAAGAGGTGAGGTGGTTAAGGGGCCTTAGCTGGCCTCTCCCTGCCCCTCCTACTGCCTGGTGCTGTTGCGGGATAGTCCCTGATGCCCACAGAGTCTGGCCCCACCTGGGAAATGTCTGCTCTGCTTCTCGCAGCCTAGGAGGAGGCCTTTGGTGCCTGGCATATCTTATGGACAAACTGCTGTTTTCATTATAAAATCAAATCACTGAAGGTAGGCGTGTGAGTCAAAAGTTGGTATAGGAGGCTGGCCAATAATGCCTCTAAAATGCTGTTACTATTCTTGGGGCACTTTCTATTCTGTACTCTCCACCCCTTGTCCTGCATACAATTCCCAGTGTCCTGGATGATGTGAGAGGTTATTTATTTCATTTCCCTATCTTTCCTTACAGACTGTAATGATTCTCTTAGCTTTAGGAAAACAGGATATTTGTTCTGCAGACTGTTGCTGTCATGTTAGAAACATAGCAGGTAGCACCATCTACCCATTGCTTGTCTTTAGTTTTCTTCAGCCTATAGAGTTAAAATCCAAAGCATGATTTCCTAACTTTGCCAGTCTTCATTACTTAAATATAATTTCATTCGGAAGTAGCCCACTGAGCCCCTCTGAGAAGGGAAGAAATGAAAACTTCCAGTCAATTAAAGAACAAAAAGAATAGGCAGAAGAGACATTCATGCAGATTTTATCCACCCAAAGATTTTGGCTACACAAATTTGATTATCCATTGCCTTGCACATAGTGTAGTCAGTTATCCTTGCTCAAACTGAGAGCTCACTTTTCACCAGTGCAAATGCCTGCACAAGATGCAAAGCTGGGGAGTGTCAGAAAGTAGGGACTGTTAAATAGATGAGAAAGTGGAGAGGTTCTCTCACTGACACAGAAGAACCATACAGAAAAAAATATATTTTTGTCTCAGTGTGACGTTGCACTCCATATGTTTATGGAAATATGCTTATGAGTGTAAATACAATGTAACTGGAATATGCTTTATGCAAAAGGTCTCTTGTAAGGTATCATTACAAAGCTTATAATCTACTGAGTGTGTTCAACCTATTTGTATGAATGTATCATTCTTGTATCTGAAACTAGAAATATGAAGTATTACTCTGAAGTCCTATTGTAACTATGCAAAGTGTGGGCCATTAATGGTGGCTTGGAATCTTGATGGCACCCATTAACTAGGACAATTGGTGGTAAATGGCTCTGTTTACTTGTAAGCCTTCCTGTATACAGCCAGCCAGTGAATAATGAGGTCTCACAGGACATGTGAACATGTCACATGATATTGGAATCCATCTTGAACCTGGTGCTATTCCATTTAGAAGGAAGGGTGGAAACCCAGAGAGAGACAAAGGATTCCTGCCTTTTGCCAAAGATATAAAAGGGGGTGGAACAGAACAAAGAGGGCTGCAGTCATGAGGAAAGCCCTAGTTACCACCTGAGGTGGAACTAACAAGAACTGTACCAGGGGAAAGGATTGGGCCCAGACTACGAAGGAGTCTAGTCTGTGAAAGAAGTTTATTGGAACATCTCTGAGAGTGAGATTTACCTGTATTCAGTTTCTTAAATGTATTAGTCTTAGACTTGCGTGTTTTGTTTTATTTTGCTTGGTAACTTACTTTGTTCTGTCTGTTATTACTTGAAATCACTTAAATCCTACTTTTTACACATAATAAAATCACTTTTGATTATTAATTAACCCAGAGTTATACCTTTAATTAATACCTGGGGGAGCAAACAGCTGTGCATATCTCTCTATCAGTGTTATAGACGGCGGACAATTTACGAGTTTACCCAGTATAAGCTTTATACAGAGTAAAAAAGATTTATTTGGGGTTTGGATCTCATTGGGAGCTGGGAGTCTGGGTGCTGGAGATAGATGACTTGCTAAGCAGTTTTTGGTTAAAGCCTGCAGCTTTGAGGTGTTGATCAGACCTGGGTCTGTGTTGCAGCAGACTAGTGTGTCTGGCTCAACAAGGCAGCTTCTGGAATCCCAAGCTGGCCGGGAAAATGGGCTCAGAGGTAATTCCAGCACATCAGGTGACAGTCGCAAGGGGGGGGTCTCTGTGACCAAACCCGTCACACTCAGGACTGGGATGCATGACATGAGCAGGGACTGTTGCTTGCAGTCAGCAATATTTTTTTAAATCTTTCTTTTGCATCTTCTTCACTAGATGACAGCAAAGCAACACAGTGTAACTTCCCCATTGCAAAAATACGACAGTATCCCCACATGTCGTCTACTTAACATGTGCTCTTTTTGAGTGTATGTGTGAAATCAATAGTTAATTCAAAAACATACCTCAGACAAACATTATTAAAGTTTCAAAGTGAAGCACTCAAAAGTTAGGAAATGCCAGAATTAAGATTGCCTGTGAATGCAGCTTGCGATCTTTTCACAGTGAAGCATGTTTCTGTGTATTGTGTCTTGCATCACAACCAAAGTAATTAATGTTCTTAATGTAAAAGTTTTAGGAGTTCTATTACACAAAGGGAAAAAGTATTGAGGGGAAAGTGACTTGAGTCAGCTTCCATCACATTAAAGCAAGATTGACTTCTTTTTGTAGCTTGTATCCTAATTGTGACCAAAACAGCAGGAAATAGTCTGCTGTTCACATTTTTATTCATTTAAAGACCTTTTTTGCATACTGACAACTTTTTGCTTTTAAACAACCCTGTGAATGTGATAAAAGTTGAGCTTTGTCCTTCTGCTAATATCACCAGTGTATGTGTCTTGTTAACCAGTACTGTACGTCAGCCACCCACAAGCTGGGTTCCTTTGTGTCATTGTGAATTATCACTTCATTCAGCAGCAGCTGCTGTGGAAGCTCTTTGGCCTCTGCTAAACTTGAATGCAAAATTATGTAATATTATACTGGCCAAAGTAAAGAGATCACCACTCAAGTATCTTTTACTGAGGGTCTGTTTAAACAGAGCATATAAATCACATGGGTTTAGAATATGCTATTTAGGAGTCCCTGGTAATTATGACACTGTAATTTACTGAAGGAATGTGGAACTATCCAAAAAAGTAAATGCATGGGAGTTCTTCAATGAAAAGTATGGTGAATGTGTATGTAATTTATTCTTTAAAGATAACTCCTTAGCACAGTACACAGTAGAGCTGATTGGAACATTTCAACTAAACATTTTTTAATCAGGAAATGCTGTTGCCTTGACACTAGAGTGTTTCATGGAGATGTCTTGATTTTGATCGTGTTTTCGATGGAAAGGTTTCTGAGGTCCAAGGTGGACTCTCTGGTTAATTCCAGATAGAACAGACAGATGAATAGAAAACCTGCCCTACAAAATTCCGTTTTGCAAAATATTTTAGAAGGTTTGGGGTTTGTTCTGGTGTGTGATTGAAAACAAATTTCGAAACTCTGAAAGTCTTTGTGAAATGGAATTGCTGTTTCTCCGGCGCACTTTAGTGCACAACTAGAGTAACTGGATATGTGCTTCGGCTGGGCACAACAGAATTCTCTCCCCAGGTCCTAGATATTCAGCAATGCCTCTTTGCAGCTGCCATTGCAAACCTAAGGTTTCAGCACTCCTTCATGACACCCAATTCAGTGAGCAGAAATGGCTGATGGATCTACTGCCCCTTCCACTCCTCCTCACAATGCCCCAAACAGCCTGCATGGCTTTGTGCAATGACCCCATAAGGAGCTCTGTGTGTCCTCTGGGCAGGCTTCCCAAGTCCTGTCCCTTCCCCCTCTCCCCCGTGTAGGGGAACTATTCTCTTTCTGCTGTGTCTATTGTCCTCTGCAACCACAGCGTGGGTTTGGAGGCCAGCTTTATATATGTGTACAAGATCGTTATTTCTGAGTTTGCTCAATGTATCTGACTGGGGAAGCATAGAACATTGAAAATTTTAAATGCAGAAGTAAAAATACATCCTAGAAAATAGGCTACCAGACTTCCCAGTCCAAGGGAGGCATCATCCCAGGGGACCTATTCACTCCTAACCCCACCCAAATACAAAATTAAATAACTCATCGAATTAATGAGATATATACATCTCTAGTCAACCATTGTCTTTTTCTATGTTTGTAGAGTGCCTAGCACAATGGGGGTCCTGGTCCATGACTCGGACTGATTAGGTGCTTCTTCAGTACAAATGAAAAATAATAATAGTCCATCCCCATGCCTTTGTCAGTATGTTGCCTGCTTATAGTCCTTGGCAACTTTAATCTGCAGTTATATAAATCTTATGAGGCAGTCCATTACTTCCTGGCCACCAGGAAATTACTGGCCCAGCTGATACATCCGATCACTCTTTGGGGCTGGCTTTTTTATGGGGATTGTGGGTTAGGCACTTGGGTCTTAATCCTATGTCATGGACCGATCATTATCTCCTGCACTTTGAGATTAAAGCTCATCTCTCCTGTTGGAGGTGTGGGACCTATTTTGATGGTCCAACCCAGGAAATTGATGGAACTAAAAATCTTCCAGAGAGCTCTGAGGGAGAATCTTGTTCCATCAACAGCTCACTCCTTTCATGGTTTGATAGGGCATTATCATCGTCTTGTCTTCTACCACTGATGAGGTGGGCCCTTAGGTGCTATCTTCACCAGTTTCATTCTCACAGATCGCTCTGGTTAAGGAGTGATCTGAAATAAGTGAAGTGAGAAGGAAAATGGCTGGAGTGCTGGTGGCAAAAGTCTTGAGCCGAGGTTCTTTTATTTGCCTCCTGTACAGACACAATATAAAAAGTTCTTTTCCTCCACCAAAGCATCTGCAGAATCTTGGACAGCAGATTTGTTTCTGGTGGTTGGTATGATAAATCAAGACTGTGTTGGCTCAATAGGTGGTCTGAGTCCCTCCCAATCTGAGGAAATTGCTTGTTGTTTTGTGAATAAGATTGATTTGTTTGGGGTGGGCTGTCTGCTTCCATGGCAACAGATCAAGGTTTAAGGGAACAAGAGTCCCTTCTTCTCTGCTGGACTTCCAGCCAGTGCTGTTCTCTGAAGTTCTGGAGATGTTGAGAGAATTTTGTTTCATAACCTATGCTTTGGAGTCTGGGATGTGGAGAACCACTGCTCCCCAGCAGCTGTTGGGCAGACGAGCAGTCTGTCTGGCAGGAAATCAGGCAGGCTGGCCTGCCTTGTTTCCCTCAAAAGTTTGATGAAATTGACATTTCGACACATTCCCATGGAATGTCTCGTTTCTGTCCAATCAGCATTTTCCAACAGAAAACTTCTCTGACAAAAAAAAAAAAAAAAAAAACCTTGACTGGCTTTTCTTCAAAACTCTTTGGAGACTGAAACTGGTGCAGACCACAGTGGTTCACTTGCTGAGCAGGGCATCTCACTGGGAACTTACAACACCTGTGCTCAGAGATCTGCACTGTCTGCCTGTTGGTCTCTGGGTGGAGCTTAATGTGTGGTTATGACCTATAAAGCCCTAAATGCCTGAGGGGTCCCCTCTGTCCCCATGCTGTACTGCCATAGCTATAGTGGGGGCATTTGAGCTGGATTATCTCATTATAAAAGCAAGGGAGCTGCTGGTTGGGCATTCTCTGTGAGGGTCCTGAGACTCTGGAACTTTCTGCCCTCCTTGGTCTGAAATACCCCGAATTAAGTGATTTTTCCAGGCATGCTGCAAAAGACATCTGTTTGGGAGGGTTTTTGAAGAGGACTGAGGGTGGGCTTTCCATAATAATAAAGAGGTGGAAAGAAGTTTTGGTAGGGCCTGGCTGGCTGAGTTCCCATTAAAATGATTCATTTAATGCTGCTGGGATTTTATATATTATTAATGTGTTAGGGTGCCTTGAGCTTGGGTAAGCATCTTTTTAATTATTTTTAATCTAAATAAATATATTCTTCTTCTCTCATATCTCTTCTTGCCTGTACAATGCTTATCATACTGCGGGCGCTCTATAAATAATTATTAGTACTGGTAATAATGTCCAGGAGTTCCTCCTGTCATCTTCCTAAAGAATGGACAATACCCTCTGAGTTCTTTATAGGATGAACTTAGGTAAGGACAGCTGGCATTAAATAATGGTCTTAGGAGATCAAACTGGATAAATAAAGTCCACTCTTCATCCTATCCCAAAACACGAGCAATAGAGGAGAGAGACTACAGAGTATAATTACTGTAGTGCGGTATTGGATTTGATGTGGAACAGTCATAGCTGTTTTCTATTTATAATGTTTATCCTTGCTGTTGAGTTCGCAGGTTCATGAAAATAAAAGCTTCCATCTATGATTGTCAATTTATACCTTCTCTTCTGATACGTAATATTTTTAAAACTTTTTTCCAAGCTATCATCTCATTTTCTTTTTCCTTTATTTCTCACTTATTTCCTCTTCTACATCTCATTCTAACTCTTGCTTCAATGGATCTATATTTTATCTTTGTCTTTTTCTGATCTAAGAAACTGACTCTTTTTTTTTTCAGCTGTGCTTTGTGGGTTTTTTTTTTTTTTTTTTTTTTTAATTTTAAAGCTATGCTTTAAACCAGTATTTGCCTGTCTCAAGCTTCATGTTGCTAAGCAACATTTCCCCTCGCCCTTTCTGCAGCCTGGTTGCCATAGTGCTGCCTGCCTGTGCTATCAAGTAGCAAAGAGCAGTCATTACTCGCTAAAAAATAGGGCTGTGCAGGAAAATAAACATTCTGAAGCATTTTCTTTTGAACTCTTTTTGCTCTCTAGTGGAATAATATGGCCACCCATTATAATAGCTGTAGCGTCACCATTATACGTTACTTTATTTTCCCACTATAGTTATTGGTTAGGCCTCTATGTTAAAAACAAAAATAAAAAATGAAACAAATTACATTGCTGACTCACTTGACATCTGCAATGTTGTTTATACCAACTATGGAGATTTGAGAATGTATATTCTATGGTCAATTTTTTCATACGTATGCCTAAAGTCACACCCTCACCTAAATAAAAATAGCCTTATTTTCAAAGATGCTGAGCACCTGCAACTCCCAGTGAGTTATATGGGACAGCAGATGCTAAGTATTTTTGAAAATTAGATTTTCTTTATTCAGAAACCTAAGTGTGGATTTAGAGGGTTAATTTAGGCACCGAGTTTGAACATTTTGGCTATAGTACTTAAACTGTTCTACAACGCAAAGTCATGGTCCTTGCCCCTAAAAGAATATACTGGCTAAACATTAGCTCCTCTTCTCTCTCTCTCGCTCACACACACACACACACACACACACACGCACATGAAAGGGTTCTCACAAAAAGAGAGAAGCTAAAAATTAAAGGGAAACACTCCCACAAGCTTGAGGAGGAAGAAATGGAGAGGTCACCCTCTCCCAGCAGGAACTTTACTCTCCTTTATCTCTAAAACGTACTGAGCAAACTGATGTCAAGAAGCCCTGCACCTTGCTATTAAATTCCAAGACCCTTTCAAGACATTGACAACTAAAAAATAGAAAACAAATGCTTTTTTCCCTAAAACAAAATACCCCTGCACCCCTTCCCTTTCATAAGCCTATTGATTGCACAGACTTTCCTGTAGAGGTAATATAGAGCCTAGGAATATAGACCTAGAGGTCTCTAATCATGATATAATGTCCAATCAAAAATTATTAACTTGGTCTGGTGCATTTTTTTTAAATGTAAAAGTTATCAGTTAAAACATTAAATTTAATGTTTTAAATAAACATGTATGTTTTGTGAGGTGATCTGTATGAGAAGAAAATTCAATGAAGAGAGCCAATGTCTTTTGTTTTTATATTATTAAGTGTTGGTGAAAGCTTAGAACTTCTTCCGTGTTCCGTTTTTGATGGAGCATTATGATATTTAATACCATGAGAGGGTAGGACCCTCTGGCTATGTCCTCATTGGCCTCTTCATTAATCTGGTCCTGAGTGCATGCCTATTTCGACAAGTACAGCAGGTTTGGGCTGCTTGCCAGTTATTAAGCATTACACTTTATACCATTAAACCAGCTTGTACTATTTGGTTTTCTTTGTCTTTGAAAAGGGCTCTTTCTTCATATGTAAGAGGAGTGTCAATATAGCTATTAAATGTCTCAAATTCCCTGCCTGCATTCTGCTGCCTTTGACAATATCTGTCTACCCAATTAGTTGGTATCTTATTTGGTGATCAGCATTCTTTCTTTTTCTCATGCCAGGCTAATGAACATTAAATAAAATTGTAGAGGGTCCAAGAGAAGCTATTTAAAAAGCAACATTTGCCAGCTATACAATAGAAGACTGGTTATCTTAGACTGTGTTGTGACTTTGCAAACACTGACTTTTAATGGTGATCACTGCATGTGCAATATTATAAATATGCACTATGGCTTAGATTTGTAAAGGTATTTGGACATTGCTGTGTTCATTGTGTGTTGCAACACAAAAACTGATTTAGGAGCCTGAATCTCACTTTCAAAAGGGATTTAGGTACTTAGAAGCCTAAATCACATCTATTGTCAATGAGATTTGCAAAATTAGATGTATGCTCCTAAATCAGTTAGGCATTGCAACACTGAGCACAGCAATGCCTAAATACCTTTCAGTATCTGGGCCTATGTCTATTTATCCTGTTTGATAGCCAATCTTGTTTAATCTCCTCTTCCAGATGCCTAGTTCTGTACAAGATGGCTCAGTTGAGATCAGTTTGGGAAATTTCACACCCCCTTGAGTTTTCTGAATGTGAAATTTCTTACAAATAAATCTTTGAATGGACTGTTCCACTAACAGTAGGTTGTGTTTCTTTAGGAGAGAAGAAGGTCTAAGAAAGAAAGAACAGAGGTGAGTCTGAGTCTGGAGGAGGGGGAGAGAGATACAATAAAGGTCTTGCAGGAAAAAGTTCTGAAAGTAGAGAATAAGTTGTAATAAAGACAGTAAGAAACTAAACTTAGGCACTGAAAGCAAAGTATGTGTATTACAGTAATCCATGTTGGATCTCAGAAAAGCACTACTAAAGCTTTGTCTCTCATCACTGGATTACTCTGCATGTGAAATACTTTAAAAGTTTAAAACAGACATTCAGGCCTTGGCTACACTTACCCGGTAGTTCGACGGCTGGAAATCGAACTTCTGGGTTCGACTTATCGCGTCTAGTCTGGACGTGATAAGTCGAACCCGGAAGTGCTCGCCGTCGACTGCGGTACTCCAGCTCGCCGAGAGGAGTACCGCGGAGTCGACGGGGGAGCCTACCTGCCGCGTGTGGACCAAGGTAAGTTCGAACTAATTCGAACTAAGGTACTTCGAACTTCAGCTACGTTATTCACGTAGCTGAAGTTGCGTACCTTAGTTCGAATTAGGGGGGTAGTGTAGACCAAGCCTCAGAGATAGACACATCTAGAGATTTTAAATGTGTCTATCTCCCAAAATGTATTCCTGTGCCAAGCAAGAAACAGATCAATAAATTAGAATATATTACAAATTCAAATGTGAGTAGTAAAAAAATCTGAAGTGCCACATGAATTCTTCTTACCATGTTTCAATAATAAAGTATTTAAGATATTGCTTGGAGATCTGCTACACCTGGCCAGAGACTGACAATTCTGTTTTACAGACTTTTGAGATGTCAAAATTTGTTTTGTTTCCCATCAGAATGAAAGCCAAATGTTTCAAAAGGTTTTCTGAAATGAAATTTTGTTAAAATGTCCAAGATATGCAACTTCAGCTACGTGAATAGCGTAGCTGAAGTCAAAGTATCTTGGATCAAATTACCTGGGGTCCAGATGGTGCGGGATCGACGGCCGCGGCTCCCCCATCAACTGCGCTACCGCCGCTCGCTCTGTTGGAGTTCCGGAATCGACAGTGAGCGCGTTCAGGGATCGATATATCGCATCTTAATAAGGGCCGATATATCGATCCTGGATAAATCGATTGCTACCCGCCGATACAGCGGGCAGTGAAGACGTACCCAAAGGTGGGTGAGGTAATGTTTTTAATTGGACCAACTTTGGTTGCTGAAAGAGACAGGTCTGAAGGAAGAGCTCTGCAGAGCTTGAAAGCTTGCCTCTTTCACCAACAACTTTCACCAACTTTTCACCAACAGAAGTTGGTCCAATAAAAGATATTACCCCACCCACCTTGTCGCTATCATATCCTGGGACCAACACAGCTACAACACCATTATTTTAAGGGAATTCATGATTAGTAAATCAACATGCACAGAAAGGTAGGGTGCCTCCGGAACTGACCCTTTAGTTCCTTAGAGGTTTAGCTAAAGACAAGTATTGCCAGAATGCAGGTCCGAGAACCAGATGAAAACACTTGTTCTTATTTATACTACTATAGTTAGGGCTTCATTTCAGTCAGATGGGCTGCTATTTGAATTGAGGGGAACTATCCAAATTGAAAATATCTACTTGTTGCTTTATGTTTGAGAGGGGAACAGAATAACTTGAACTTAAAACCCAGTGGAATAAAGTATCTCTCTATTTGCAATGTCTTTATATCTGGGTTTGACAATACTTCTCCATGCAAAAATTATGGCTGTTCAGTCTGTCTTCTACTTTCTCAAATGTTAAAGTACAGAATACACCCACCCATCATATCTGCATATGACTCATTGAAACGGGACGCCTCAAAAAGACATTACCTCTGCTCGCAGTTCTTGGCTAGATGTAGATCAATGTGAATGGATCTAGATCTTCTCACAACCAGCACAGCAATATTAACCACAACCCCCATCAACAGCATTTCTCTATAGCCTCTCCCATACACACACTATTCCCAGACTCACGCTTTATGTTGTTGGGGTCTCTGCACCTCTATGGTTCTGGCTCACTTAGGCAACTCCATTAATTTTTATTTTCTTCCAATTCCCCATCCTTTTGTTGTTACCAGGATCTAGTCACCCTCTTTTCAGTTAGGTACTCCCACAAAAACCATAGATCATAGAATATCAGGATTGGAAGGGACCTCAGGAGGTCATCTAGTCCAACCTCCTGCTCAAAGCAGGACTAATCCCCAGACAGATTTTTGCCCCAGATTCCTAAATGGCCCCCTCAAGGACTGAACTCACAACGCTGGGTTTAGCAGGCCAATGCTCAAACTGTTGAGCTATCCCTCCCCCCAATATTCTTGTTCTTGTCATCTGATTCTTCATGTAGTCTGTGTACCATACTATCCTCTCTTTTTGTTTTCATTTCTGCCCCCTCCACACACCATCACTTGAAATCTCATGATTTTAATGCTCCTAGGTCTTTCCTTGTGTTCCTTCTAGATACATTTGTTTGTTGCAAATACTTTCTCCCTCTCTGGCCCAGGCCTCTGATGCCATTCCTTACAGTTGCTTATGTGTTCATCCCAAAATAGCTCCATTCATTTAGAGGAGAAACAGCCTAGTATATTCAGTACAATGCCATGATTACTCAGTCTATTTCATCTGAAGAGTTAAAAATGTCTGTGCACCATAACTTATACTAATTTGTGCAGGAAAAAAGCAACATAAAATCCCATTTGAAGCCATGCATTAACAAATGTTTTTGTCTTTTTTGGTCTTTGAAGAACAAGATGTCAGACTGACCAAACAATGCCTTGTCCTTATAGCACTGGTCTACAATTTTTGAGACGTCGTCTGCTTCAGAGATAAAATGTGCTATTTATTATGTATTTTGATGTGCTGAATTCAAATATGACAATTAAAACTACTGATTGGCTACTGTTTCTAAGATGTTTAAGTTTTTACATTTTATGTCTATGTATATTGTGTAGATAGTAGAGTTTTAATTATAAATTGTAAACCTAGGTCTTTTCATGTGTTTATGGTTGCTTTAAATGATAATAGTTCACCTGTCCTGTTTATGTAACACTTTAAAAATCAGCAAAAGGGTTATATAAATAAAATTTATTATGAAACAAAAGGCAAAAAACTATTATGTACATAGTTTAGTCCTATTCAGTGTCTACTCGGCGCTTCTTGGCTTGTCTCTTGTATTCCCAACTGGAGGCACCATGCAGAAGTAACAATTGCTGGTATGATCTGTTGGCTCTCTCCAAATCATTGGCACTGCAAAAGGCATAGATTTCCTTTTCCTGTTCAACCACTAGCGAAGATTTGTTGCACAAGTGTTGCAGCATATGTGTGGGGCCCACCTCTTGTCCTGATCTCCAATTTTGCAGCCAAAATAAAGGTGATAGGCTTTCTTAACCATAGTGGTTATACTGCGCTTTTGGGATGCAAAAGTCACTTCACCACAAACCTAGCAGAAGTTATCTGCACTGTTCACCCAAATACGAGGCATCTCTGCTCACTTTGGCTAAACAGAAATGTCCCTTTGCAAAATCAAACACTGACAAATAAGAGAGCACGACACTGTATGATTTCTAGAGCTGATATAGGGCAATTTGTTCAGCAGAGTGATGTAAGCTTCGTTATGATTGCATCATCCATGACTTCTAGGAATAACATGATGCAATTCATATCATGCATGACGCAATACCAGCTTCAGATTGCATCATTCATTGTTTTGCCTAAAAAGCAAGTACTGTCCAAACCCAGTCATAGATTTATTCATAGATCCAGTCAAAGATGTATTTTAGTCATTTCTGGTTTAAATTGAGATCCCTTCCCTTTATAACTCACTTATCCTCCGCCATTCCCAAGTCAAGGGTCGTATATACTGACCCAATAGCATATCTTGAAAACTAGAGCCAATCAACAATTTTAAGCATCATTTTCGTTCTCAGTGACCCAGAATTAGTAAAGTTTGACTACATTTATTTCAGAAGCATTTTGGCTGTAGAGCAGTGTAGTTAGTGCCTCAGACTTTAACTTTGCACTTTCAGAGATTCACAAACAATTATACCAATTCTGACAGAGTTACTGCTATTTTGTTTCTTCGTAGGTAGTGGCTATGATGATTCTAATCTTAAAGAGCTGGAAAATTCTCTGGATTGATCACTTACTTCATCCATGAAGCAGCAAAACAAACGTCTGGCCACCTAGTTTCCACACCTTCAGGGATCCCCAATATTTCCATATTCCTTCATTGAAGTTTATTTTCCTTGCCATCCTATTTATTTTTAAAAGCTTAGTCTGCTTTAATTTACTTCCTGCAACAAGTTCAAATCCCTCAATCTTAGTATCAATTACCTGTGCCTTTTCATCAGAGCCTGTGGATTTGAATCCCAATATTCAGAAATTCTTTCATTCGCAGAGGAAATTATTCTTAACGGGTATCCAGTTTCTGTTCTGTGCTGCAGGCTGTTGCTTTCAAAGACACAATTTTGGATGCTGTGTAGGGATCAGATTAGTCTCCCAGTTGTACTCAGGGCTCACAACTTCACCTGACAGAGATGCCCTTTTCCTTGGATTTGGCATCAACCCACCTTCTTGTGTTGGTGGGGATTTCCTCAGTGCATTAACTTGCAAATCACTCCATACCCATTTAGACCCGGTGATTTGGAAGGCCCATTTAGCTCCTGGATTAGTCCGTGTTGGCAATATTGAAAAGTTTATTTGATTTTAAGAATAGCAGTTCAATTTCTTGCGAACCCTATTTCATTCTATCCTTTCTGCTGGTACAAGGTATTTTATAAAATTCATAAAACATGCTGACGAAATTTACAAAAAATACTGCATTAATGTATATCTGAACATCTTTAGATAATGTTCACTATTGTTCAGATACCTATCCTACAGTTTATTGTCCTTTAGGCCTATTAGTAATTTTGCAAATCTTTATTTGCTTTTGCTATTACTTAGTAATTAATCCCTGTGACATTATTGACGTAAACTATGACTGTATAGATCATTGTTGCAACCACTGTTATATATTTGCAACAAATATTGTACAAAGGTTGTCGTGTGAGGTTTCTATGGAAAAGTTATGATTTGCTGGTTATGATTATGCTATCTTTATTTGTGTACCATTTTGCAGTTGAAGTTATGAATATTGGCTATGTACTTGTATCTCACTGTGTTTTGATTCTAACTAGCCTCAGTGAAGCATTTGGTCAGCTTCTTGAGACAGGACTATTCTCAGTAAATGCCCAATCAAGAAACACTTAACTGACAATGAACTTTGGGAGACGCCAATCCACATCTGAGCTTTCCTGGGAACGTTCAAACTAACATGTAAACAATGGCTTTGGCCTGCAAACTGAGTCATGCATAGACATGTGACTTGCCCATGTGACTCCAGACTCTATCTTGCTGCTGTGATATTCCACAGTATGAACAAAAGGGTCCTTCCACGGGCAGAGAATATAAAAGGCCTGAAAACCCCTCCATTTTGTCTTCAACCCTGCTTCTTATTTCTGGAGGAACCTTGCTACAAACTGAAGCTTTGAACAAAGGATTGAATGACCCATCCAAGCTGTGGATGTACTCCAATGACTTGATTTGTGCCTGCATTTTATACAAGCCTGAACTAAGAACTTTGCCATTACTGTATGTAATTGATTCCATTTAACTAATTTTAGCTCTCATCTATATATTTTTCCTTTTATGAATAAATCTTTAGATTTTAGATTCTAAAGGATTGGCAACAGCGTGATTTGTGGGTAAGATCTGATTTGTATATTGACCTGGGTCTGGGGCTTGATCCTTTGGGATTGGGAGAACCTTTTTTCTTTTACTAGGGCATTGGTTTTCATAACCATTCATCCCCACAACGAATGGCACTGGTGGTGATACTGGGAAACTGGAGTGTCAAGGGAATTGCTTGTATGACTTATGGTTAGCCAGTGGGATAAAACCAAAGTCCTCTCTGTCTGGCTGGTTTGGTTCGCCTTAGAAGTGGAGAAACCCCAGCCTTGGGCTATAACTGCCTTGCTCTAAGCAATTTGTCCTGAATTGATACTCTCAGAAGTGTCCCACCAAAGGCAGCATAGTTACAGTGGCGTAGTCATGCTAGGATCCACAGAACCAGGTCAATTAAGCTTTGGATCAGAACCCCATGCTATCCAAATTTGAATTTTGGTATTGAGAGTTTGGTTGATTAAAGAGCAGTTGCAATGGGTGAGCAAAGAGCATATGAGGGCCTTGACAAAAAAGCCCTGGAAGATTTGTGTTCAGAAAAGGGGATAAGCTTTAAAAAGAAAGCTACAAATCAAAAACTGAAAGATCTGGTAATGGCCAGTGATCAGAAGGCAGGAGCACAGCCCTTACCTGATACTACAGAAGCTGCAGAAGCAATTAGAATGCAAAAGGCAGCAATAAACTGCAACTTGAACATGAACAGAAAATAGCAGACATTCAATTGCTGGAAAAGCAAAAAAAATGCTGAATTAGAAAAAGAAGCCAAGGAAAGAATGGCTGAATTGGAAAGAAAAGCTGCTGAAAGAGAGAAAGAAGCTAAGGAAAGAAATGCTGATTAGAAAGACAAGCTAATGAGAGAGTGCAAAGGGCTCGTAGTGGGTGTATGAAGCTGCTGAGGAGAGGGTTGCTAGACTTAGGGTCCAAGTCAAAAAAGCAATGGAAGAACAGCAGAAACTGTATCATCTTGAAAGTCCTGCTTATAACGATGTTGGTGTGCTATATTACTCTGAGCAGTTTTCTGTATTTAACCCATTATGCTATGACCAGGGGGAGGGGGACTCTAACCTGGTGGGAAATAGCTGTTTGTCTATGCAAAAAAGCAATTTGTCCTGAATTGATACTCTCAGAAGTGTCCCACCAAGAGCAGCATCGTTACAATCCCCTACCAAGAAAGGTAATAGCAGACTTTTTGTTTGTTTGTTGTTTGTTTATCCACGTTTTCAAGATTTGTGATGGGGTTTGCTATGAATAATCCACTCACAGAAAAAAGAAGCACCAATTATTTCTATGCCATTTCTTTGTCTACAGTACTCTCCATATATTAGTACTTTTATAAGCTCCATATTTTAATGTTCTTATGAACTGTTCTAAGTTAATTTTTTGGGTTGAGTTAAAAGCCCATTGAGATTTAAAGGTTGAGTTCAAACCTGTCATTAACATAACGTAAGCACAAACCCCCACCAAAGACAAAAGATGTGTGAGAACCTCTGCAGGTGCTTTTGGCTAAATATTAATTTGGGGGGGGGGAGAGAGCTCACATAGAAACTGAGAACAGACAAGAACAGAAAAAGAGGGAGAGGCAAGAAAGCCAAGCAGGACCCTGTAAGCACAGTGTGATCCTGGAAAAAAAGAGAGAGAGAGCTATTGGGTCTGTTAACTAAAGAGGTTTGGGGACTGTAAGATAAGAAACTACTCTTTTTGTTCTTGATTCTTTCTGCAGTCAGAGAAAAAGGATTTTGTATATTCCTTATAAATAAACAAGTTTGCATCAAAGAAAATACCAGAGACCATCAATTTTTACTTCCAGCTGGAACAACCACAGGGCCCAGAACTTTGATTAGCAGCATGGATCAAAAAAGGACAACACTATAATTCATACATATCCAGTGGAAATTGACAAATACACACAGAAGAAAATGAAATTCTTATGAATGATAAATACACAAATGCCTTTATTATAGGAAATAATATTCAATAGGAATACATGGGACAAAATGCAACATATCCTACAGTAACTTAAAGGGATCCATTCAAATATAGATACTATGTTCAGATACTTCAGAAAAACCTGGAAAGATAGCATCATAGAAATGTAGGGCAGGAAGGAACTTCAAGATGTCATCTACTCCATCCACTCTGTGCTGAGGCAGGACCAAGTATACCTAGACCATCCCTGACAAGTGTTTGTCTAACTCTAACCTGTTCTTACAAATGTCCAGTGACTGGGGATTGCACAACTTCCCTTGGGAGTCTATTCCAGTGCTTAATTATCCTTGTAGTTAGGAAGTTTTTCCCAATATCTAACCTAAATCTACCTTGCTGCAGATTAAGCCCATTATTTTTTTGTTCTACCTTCAGTGGACATGAAGCACAATTGATCACTGTCCTCTTTATAACAGTCCTTAATGTATTTGAAGACTGTTATCAAGTCCCTCCTCAAGCCTTATTTTCTCAAGACTAAACATGCCCACATTTTTTTTTAAGCTTTCTTCATAGCTCAGGTTTTCTAAATCTTTAATCCATTTTGTTGCCCTCCTCTGGTCTCTTTCCTATTTGTCCACATCTTTCCTAAAGTTTGGTGCCCAGAACTGGACACAGTACTCCAGCTGAGACCTCACCAGTGCCTACTAGAGCAGGACAGTTACTTCCCATATCTTACATACAACATTCCTGTTAATACACCCCAGAAGGATATTAGCCTTTTTTGCAACTGCATCATATTGTTGGCTCATATTCAATTTTGTGGTCCCCTCATCATTTTTAGCAGAACTGCCACCTCACCGGTTATTCCCTGCTTTGTATTTGTGTATTTGATTTTTCTTTCCAAAGTGAAGTACTTTGCACTTGTTTTTATTTAATTTCATCTTGTTGATTTCAGACCAATTCTCCAATTTATTAAGATCATTTTGAATTCTAAACCTGTCCTCCAAAGTGCTTGCAATCCCCCCCCAACTTGGTGTCAGATGCAGATTGTATAAGCATACTCTCCGCTCCATTATCCAAGTCATTAATGAAAACTTTGAATTGTACCAGACCCAGACCCAGACCCAGGACAGCTACCTGCAGGACCCCTCCCCTTACCAAATATGCCCTCCCAGTTTGACCATGACCCACTGAGAACTACTCATCTAGAACACATTTCCCTAGTTTGCTTATGAAAGTGTCCTGTGGATCTGGATCAAAGCCTTACTAAAATCAAGATACAGATAGAGAGGACATCTATCTCCTGGCTTTATGTAACCCTTAGAAAGAAGAACTATGATTCAAGTAATAATTGTGTGGTGAGGTCCTGCTTTTGCTTTCATTTCTTTCACCAAAAAAAGCTTATTTGTAGCTACCAGCATCCAGACCTCTTCCGCCCCTTCCCATTTTCCAGCTGATGTGGATATCTAAGTTGGAGTTTCATTTCCATATATAGGATAAAATGTAATAGGCCAAGGCTGCAGAGATCCAAGTGATGCTTCTTTGTTTTCTCTCTCTCAGATCATTCTTTTTATCCTTGTTCTTAGTCTAATTCCCCTCCTCTTGTATATTTGTACTTCACATTTTAGCCAGAGGCTGAAAGTGCTTCTCAAACAGTCCCCTGAAACTACTATCCAGCCATTCTACAGAATTAGCATGAATGTTCTAGTCCTGTGGGACTCCTAGAATAGATAAAAGCCTGCAAGGGCATCTACAAAGTGAAAAACTGCACAAAGGAAAAAAGGAAGATTGTCGACTATTTTGTTCAGATTGTAATTCCATAGTATGTGAGAAAGTCCATTCTCTCGTCTCCAAACCAGTTCTCATTGAAGTCACTGGGAGCCTTTCTATACAGTAGCCAACATTAAAAAGTCAGCATTTACCAACAGTTAGCACACACTGGTATCAGAAAATGGAACTTAGGCTTTTAAGTCACTTAGGTGCTTTTGAAAAAATTCTCCTGCATAAATATGTAGACACATTTTCATTTCAGAGAGACAGTTCATAAACATCATGACCCATCAGTCTATACTCTCAGCTTTTCATTGCCAATTATATAGGCCTGATGAAGGCCTCAGCCACAACCTAGCCACTTTGCACTGCTCCACTAGTGCAAATCAACCTCAGACTGTGGACCTGGCCCACAGAGACCTGTCCTATATTGTGGGATCCTGAAATGACATATGACCACCATAGTGGCTCCCACAACATTTGCATCATGCTGGAATAGGGAAAATAGCTCTTCCTCCTTTATACTTTCTTCCAGCTGTCAGAAAGATCCTTGCTGTGATATGTGTTAGTCCACCCCCATGACGTATGTACCTTCTCCAAGAAGTCTCAGGGATAGAGGATTGTGTGTTGATGAGTCATTAAGGACTGTCTGTCTATTGATGGCTACTCCTTTGTTGTAACTGAAAGGCTGGTTGTGGGTGTTCCCAACCTCACAGCGTATTTCAGTAACACACACAGCAATACTGCATAATTTCACATATAATGATATAACATACAACCCACCTGAATATTCATGTTCATCAAATCAAGACTTTTAAAATGACACCTCACAAGATATACTTTGTACAAAACATATCATAATTTATATGACAGTGAATGAATATGAATATGGGGGTTCCAGGGTGCTACGTTGAGGTACAGTGTGTCACACACAGTAACCAATGATTCTACCAGTAGATAATTCTGCTTAACTGTACTCCATGGGTCACCAGCTATTTTTGCTCTCTAATTGGTCAACAGAATGATGCCAGCCAGCATCAGGGCAGATTTTAAACTGTGGGCTAGCTTCATTTATGGGCAGGGGAAGGGGGCTCCACTTGATGTCCTGAAAGATGTGCTGATTGGTGGTACCACAAATGTGCTTATTTCAGCAGTGAGAAATCAATAACTTCTTGAGATGCTGAACAAAGGTCCATGCTACTTCTCCCATTCAAACATGACCCACGCCCCCAAGGCAAAAATGGTGGGGAAGGCAAAAGTTCTAGATGCTAGGTTCTGTGATGTTAATCACTGAGCTTTACTTTTGCACTTCATTAGCTGTTACAAACCATTGTTTGTGTTAGGTATCCCCGAAGAATAGCTTTATTCAAAGTGAGTGAGGAAGAGTGAGGGTGTGCAACCAGTGGAGGAAAGGAGGAGTGACTGAGGATAATAGTGCCAATGAGAGAAACCCTGCCTCCTAGCAATTAGAGGGAGGTAAATGTATGAAATGAGTACATCAAACAGCTATGAAAGCAGAATTCATTCATGAATTACAGGGACAGTTTTACTTAAGAACACAAGACTGGCCATACTGGGTCAGACCAATGGTCCATCTAGCCCAGTCCTGTCTCCTGACAGTTGGCCAATGTCAGGTGCTTCAGAGGGAATGAACCGAACAAAGCAATCATAAAGTGATCCAGCCCCTGTCATTCACTCCCTGCTTCTGGCAGTCCAAAGCTTAGGGACACCCAAAGCATGGGGTTGCATCCCTGACCATCCTGGCTAATAACCATTTATCTTGTGTCCTGTTCTCCTAGAATCTTCATAAGAGGAGTTTGCCATAGCAGCTTTCCTCTGAATGCTTTTCTGCATCCCCCCCAGGTATTGCTAAAAACCCAGCAATATTTTACATTCATTGGGGTCAGTGGGGTTCAGTTGTTACATGCAATCCCATTGCAATCCCTTTTTTAGAACAACTAGTCAGCATTAATGTGCCAACTGATGAGTACATGTGAGTGTGTTTAATAGCTGTGCTGCCCGCTCACAAAAACTTGATGGATTAGTTTGAACCCCATTTTGAGTCTGAGTAATAAGCCAATGATGTCAGCCATATCAAGCTAATTTTAATGTCACTTAAAAAATTGACCATTAAATAGTTCATTGGCTCCATTGAAAGGTTGGTGAACAAAGATGTCATATACTTACTTTTGCTTTACATGTTGGCCACAACTTGTATTGAGCAGAAGAAAGTGTTATCCAACAATAACCCCTGTCCACTGTGATCACCTTTCATTCCACTTAATTGCTTTTCAAATCCTAGGCTGATGGGAATGCCCTGGGTTCTGTACAGAAAGGGCTTTCACATCCCACAACCAACCCTTTTCTCACATAAATGGACTCAGGAGCAGGGTGTTTCAAGTACACCTGCCTCCAGCACCCCAAAACACACCCTAACTCTCATTGCATCCCATGGCCCAACTCATTCCTAGTTCTGGACTTGCATAATGAGCTACTGGCTGTGGAATGGGCTTGTTTCTAGTCCCATTGTCCGGGTCGGGAGCTAGAAGGTGAAGAGGCCACTCCCTTCAACCTCTCTATTTTGTTTCCCCAATCCATGGGGGAGACAGGGTAGGAAACTGTGCTACAAGAAAAGGGCACAGTAGGCATGCCTTTTCCTTGACCACCCCAAGCAGGAAGGCAGTCACTCACACTCTTATTTCCTATTCCCCATTCAGTGCAGATAAGTTGGTCCTGGCTGCTGGTGAATGGTCTCGGGTGAAAGTGTCGGAAGTTACAACTGTTGGTTGATGGTGCTGTTAGGTAGCCAGAGATGCTGGTCTTAGGCAGTGAGCATTTTTATTTCTAATGACTAGTTGGAGCCCGGTGCTTTTTTTATTTTTTTCAAAAAGCTTTTGTACTGTTCTGTTAATGTTTCTCTGAAGTCAAGAACTGTTGAACCTTGTATGTGTGGTTTGTCACCTAGCTTATTAAATTGCTAATTATTTTTGTTTATTGATCATTAAATATGTCAATTTATTAAGACAGTTTCATAAAATTTAAACCCAATATTTGATACCTGTTGTGGTTCTTTCTCCCAATAAATCTGTGTCTTGTGCTGCTGCTGACGTAGCAATTTCTTTCCAGTCAGGACTTTTTTGGGATGTTGTTGTAGCTAAATGGAGAAAATATTGGACTTCAGTTTTTTTTACTTTTTGTACTCAATTTCACTGGTCTGTTTTAGCTGTCCTTGAATATATAAACAGGACATGATATGATGTTAGTAACTGAATAGGACTCTAATGGTCTCTGATTTTCTGAAAAGAATTATAGCTGAGGGGCACATTAAGTTTTGTGAACCTATTGAAGTTTTATGGAGCTGACGTTCAGTAGCAAAAGGCTGTAAAAAAAAAAAAACAAATGAGATCACAGCTATGTGTTAGCAAGAGTCTGTAACATAGGTTATTATAATTCACTGCCTTGCTCTCCTCCCCTGTCCCTTCCCCCCACATGCACATTCTTTAAAGCTAGCATGATTTTAGCAGCTAATACTCCCATGAACTCCTAGAAGTAGAGATTCATACAGTTAAATTGCTGACACCATTTGTTCTAGCTTACAAATTCTTGACAGACATGTCCTGGTTGCAGGGCTGGCTGCACCTGAGTGCACCTCTAGATGAGCGAGACGTCATGCCTTTACATCTGTGTGATGTTGTGGATACCCCACAGAGGCTCTGAATGGGTTAATGCGGGCCTAAGAGACCAAAGAACATACCTGACAGCACCTGTGACAAAGAAAGCCAGGCTGACCTGATGATAAAACCCAGCTGAGTAGAGGCTGGGTGATTATGAAGCTAGAAAATTGAGAGCAGACTGGACTGCCAGGGGAGAGAGAGAGTCTGCAGTCACTCTCTGGGAATAGAGAAGAGGTGAGGAGGAAGACGGGGGCAGAATAATCCCTAGGATTCCAGCCTGACAAGCAGCTGGGGAGTAATAAAACAGCCACTGGGGTAGAGCAGGTTCTGGTGGTGCATCCTGAAAGAAGGGCAAGATTTGCACTGCTAGAGGGAGGGTGAACTAAATTGTAACCTAGCTGGAGGGCTGAGTTATGGAAAGACAGACCACTGCAGCAACAGTGACTGTCAGTGGGAGGCACCAGACTGAAAGATAACTTCTATGTAGTGCCTGGCCAGACGGGGAATCTTGTGGAGAGTCTGAAGGGGTTCACTCAACTGGAGTAGAATTCTGTGGGTCTCCAACTCTTAGACTGGCCCTGGTCAGAGCACCCTCTGTATCAATGGTGCCTGTGCAGCAGGTGCAGCTGGGTATAGTATCTATTGTTCTTCCCTTCAGAAGCTTATGACCAATGGTGAATACAGGGACCCAAAATCTTCTTAAAATAAAGTATTGGTTAGCCTTAGCACTCGGAACAAAACATAACATGAGAAGGATTTTAACCCTATATTAGGTCTATTGGGAGAGAGAAGAGTGGAGAGAAGATTATAAAATAGTAATCTCAAACTTTACCTCTCTGGATGGCAAGAATGATAGTAACTAGACTGAGATACTCCCCTGCGCAAGATCAGAGGAAAGGGCCATGCTTGAAGGCAAAGGGAATGAGGGAGGCCATCAAATATGAGGAAAAAAGAGGGATAACTTGTAAGGGAGCTAGGAAAGGCAGGAGACAGGACAGACGTGTGGAAAGAGGACAAATTAAATAGTCTCACAAAGGCCTCCATAGTCAAACAAGAATGAAGGGGGGGAGAGGAAATGGAGAAAAAAGGAACTTGCTATCACTTTTGTTTCTGAATAAGCTCCTGGGCAGAGGGCAAGGAGGAGAAGGTGGAGGGAGCGGCTAGAAAGCAGCGGCGTAAGAAGGGAACTGATAGAGCAGAGCTGATGGGGACTGACAGCAACAGTTGATAAGGGAGGAGAATTAAAGCCCTTTAAAAAGAAAGAGGTCAGGGTTGAGAGACAAGAGAATGAACTTAAAGTGGAGGAAGTGAATATCGTTGCCAGACTTTCTCCAGGGGCCTCTGTGTTGAATACATTTATAATCTAAAAATATATTATATATTTTTACAGTAAAACTGAATCCAGTTAAAGTAATTTTACTTTTTCAAAGGAATTGAGTTTATTCAAAGGAGCTAAAAAGGCCTGAGTGCCATCATTTGTTTTCATGCTGTGTGCTATACACCAACAGCATCACATGGCTTTCTCCACTCATTTTGTAATAGAAATGCAGCATGACTACAATTTTATTTAAAGCAGCTTGGCATAATCCAATTTACACTTAAAAACCACACACTGTATTATTTTCCTAACATCTTCTTTACGATTATTTAATATAGTGCTCAAGCCTGAAAGATCTTGATGTCAGGGAAAAGTTATTATGCTGAACGTAAGTGCAAACTCCCCAGGAGTGCAGAGTGAGTCACTTCCAACTTCTCCGTAATCATTGTTTGACATTAAATCATTCTCAAGTGAAACTAGACAGTAGTTCTTTTATTTTTGCTGCTGTTTACTGTTCTTATGGAACAAGAAATGAAAAGATCTGAATAGTATGGACAACAATATGGATTATCCCCCCACCCCCGATATCAGTCTTTTGTAATCTCTTACCCTAGCATCTGGGTATGAGATATTCCCATTAATGTAACAGCTATTGATTTACATTTGTGAAACTCACAGGTTGGTGACAGAGGCAAATTTCCTCTCAGTTCTTCTTTTTCCTCCCCATAAGAGAGGATTAATTTGGGATCTGGGCCCTACATTAGAAGAGGACACAATGCCCTGCTATATGCAATAGCTGGAGTGCTGCAAGAGAACAGCAGTTAAAAGTATGCTTTGTGGCTGATTGTTACTGGTCTTCTGCCTACTGCTAGGAGCCCAAAACTAGGAACCAGGGGAAGGTGGGAAAACAGGCATGTCAACCACCACCCTGGTCCCAGTCTCTCTTCTCAGGTCATGTTGTATCTTGAGGTGACTACGCAGCAGACAGAGCATGAGGCAGAGCATTTCCTGTTCTAATGGCTGCCTTCTCCAGCAGAGGAATCTGGATCAGGAACATAGGAATAGGAAAGGCACACCAGACACAGGGTGCTTCCTTCCAAAGTAATAATTGTTTTGGAGGGTTTTGGCATGTGAAAAAACTTTTGTACTGTGTGAATTAGTTCTGCCAGATAGACACAGCTTAGTGCTGGATGGCACTGCCTGGGGGAAGTTCAGGGTTGAATTCTGCCCAAGAAGGCCTGACTTTCTTCAAAGGTGCTGAGCACCCACAGCTATCACTGATTTTGTATTTTGATACCTAAATATGAAATAAATGTAAGTACCTAATTTTGAAGAAATTGGCCTTAACTTTTCAAGCCCACGAGAAGGGTTCAGAGGAACCACCCTTTATCTCTAGAAGTGAGTTTGTACATAATTTGAGGCTTTAATAGTACTAAAGGGAATCAACTTGAGATATTTCACTTTGGTGTTGAGGCACCCTGTTGCATTGGATAGGCACTAGACGGGAAGCCAGGAAACATGGATTCTCCTCCTGGCTCTGTTTTTGATCTGTGGTGTGACTTTGGGCAAGCCACTTCACTTCTTGTTGCTTCTTTCACCCTTTGTCTATCAAGTCTACTTCAGAGCCATGCATGTCACTTGTGATGGCTATAGACAAACCCTTGACAGGCTTTCAAACATGTTCTGTGAAAAAGTTTGTTCTCCTAGTACAAACTGGTGATCCAGCTCAGATTCAATCACAATATTCACCCAGCTGTAACTTATAATAGGGTTTATTAAACCAAGGTCATATTTTAACTTGAGAAGGGTAAATTATGGTTGGGACAAAGGAGCTTCCCACAACAATTGCTGTATCTGGTATCCACAGATACTTTTTCCAAAGAGCATTTGGCTCTAATATTATATAGTATAATTAATCTTGCTGGAATTTAATAAATGCAGGATTGCAAGTAATTTCATCCACATTTTGAAGTTGCATTTTGTTGAAAGGCAGAGCTGAAGCACTAAATTATTTTGTCCTAAATTACAAAATTAAATTGAGTTGGCTTGTAACAATACATCAAATGTCAGGTGTATATTTCTGGCCACACGAGGCTAACAACAATAAGCATAAGAAGAGTCATTAGCATTGGAAGCACAGATGATGCGATCGTAACACACAATGCAATAAATCATACAATTTAGTTTTGGAATTGCAGATTTAGTTTAGCAGCAATTTGTTTATACTGAGACAGGTCAAAATTGGATCACTGTCAATCTTCTGTGGGATAACAGAATTCATTTCTCACACATGCCCTTTCCAGGCAATATATTCTCTGCTTTTTTAATATCAAACACATGATTTTATATACAGCAGATCTAAAGAGAATACTATTAACGCAGAATTCTTTAAGGGTTATTTAAAGGTGAAGGTAGGACTGAAAATTCTTTAGAGAAGAAAGAATCAGATTATACAAGATATATGCCTAGCATATCTGGTCTGCACTCCAGCAAAAGTTAGTCTAAATACTCTTTCCTTGTGTTGTAATAGAGACGTAAGAAATATTTTATATTCTGTAGTACCTACACTCTTTTCCCAGATTGTCCCTTTCTTTCTGACCCTTTTGTAAGTGCTAATAAAAACAAATAAAACCCAGTTTTAAAGTCTGACTAAAAATTTGTTCCTCTCTACTGCTCAGCTTCCATATGTGGCTCATATATCATCATTTTACTACTTCTCTAGTCACCATAGTCTTCAAGATAGGACCTGGATTTCTAATGTAAAAAATAAGTAAACATAATTTTTAGGCCTGCTTTATGTATCATAGAGAAACAAAATAGGGCACAAGGCAAATTTCTCTTCCTTTCCAGGCCACCCTTTGGCATAAAATGGAACTTTAAAGGTGAGAAGTCATCTCATATTCATTCTCTTTCCATTTAATGGTACTTTCTGCAGTCGTTCACCAAATGGGTGATGATTAATGTCTATTGCTATTTATGGCTGCTGCCATCAACAAGAATGAAGAATTATCCTGTCTGCTCAGACTTGGAAAGGATACCACTCTGACAACTAAATTGACGGATAGCAAGTAAAGATTCTTGGCCCAGAGCTGCCTGAATCACTGATGTTATCACAGCAGTTAGAAATAGAAGAGACCTTTATTAGGTCATCTGGTCCATTCCCGGCACAGGCAGGATTGTTCTTTACAGTACATTGTCTAGTCTAGCCTCACATTGAATATCTTGAGGGTCCCAACTGATGGAGCTTTCACTACTTTCCTTGTGAGACAATTCCACAATCTTATAGCACTCAACTGCCCCAACCCTGCAAATGGATCCATGCAAATGGAATCCTTGAGTTCACTGGGACTCTATGGGACCCAAGGGCCTTCCCATCTGAATCCAGTTGCTGAGTTGGGACCAATGTGAAGAAGTTTTAGATTAGACATGCTTCAGCTAAAGAACTAGATTGAAAAACAGCACAGAATAAGAAAGCAGGCTTATATCTATACCAGAGAGGAAGGAAGATGGGTTGGGGGGAAAGAGGGAGGCAGAAAAGAAAGTATTAGGGCTAATAGTAAATGGGCCCATTTTTACTATACATAAGACCTGCCATACTGGGTCAGACCATGGTCCATCTTGCCAGGTATCCTGTCTCTGAAATTCCAGAGCTTCATGGGGAGTATATAGAACAGGGCAATTATGGAGTGATCCATCCCTGTCTTCGACTCCCAGCTTCTAGTAGTCCAAGGTTTAGGGTCACCCTGAGCATGGGGTTGTGTCCCTGACCATCTGGGCTAATAGCCATTGATGGAACTCTCCTCCATGAACTCATCCAGTTATTTTTTTAACCTATTTATATTTTTGGCCATCACAATATCCCATGGCAATGAATTCCAAAATGTTAGTTGTGCGCTGTGTGAAAAAGTACTTCCTCTTTGTTTGCATGAAACCTGCTGCCTATTAATTTCACTGGGTGACTCCTGGTTTTTGTATTGTTGTGAAAGGGTAAATAATACTTTTTTCTACACCATTTATGATTTTATAGACTTCTAGCATACTCCTACTTAGTCATCTCTTTTCTAAGCTAAACAGCCCTATTCTTTTTAATCTCTCTTTATATGGAAGCTATTCCATACCTGTGATCATCTTTGTTGCCCTTCTTTGAACCTTTTCCAGTTCCACTATGCAGGGGGTCCCCTGTATATATTGGGGTTGCGTTCTTGAAAAGGGCAAGGGATACTGAAACAACGTATACCGAGGAATTTTCCCCCATAAGAAATAATGGAATAAGGGGGAATGCATTCACAATTTCACCACACTCGCCTATGACAATGCTCTTTTCACTTAAAAAGTGTACCTAAACAGTGTACCTTTTTACAATGACAGGTTATAGAGTACACATTTTACACATAAAACATTAAATAACATAATGTAGAACCCTATTAACACCGTTCAAACACATAGAGCATTTTAATACAGTAAATACAGTACAGTAATACAATATAAAACAGTATCAATTATGCTAAACGTAGATGGGGTAGTGGCTGGGTTTTCTTGGGCTGGCTTTTCCGTGGCTGGCTTGTTGGTTGCAGAAGTCTTAAAAAAGGATTTTATTGACGTCTGCTCTCCTGCATGAATCTTTGAATGATAGATCTCCCTGTAGCAAGCCACTGCATCATTGAGAGCCCTGGAGACTTTGGTAAACCGTCAACTAAAAGGATCACCGCTCAGTATGATTTCTGTTATCTCATCCAGCAATACAAAGAAATGGGAGAGATTCTTTGTCGTTAGGCTCCTGGCTTCCTGCCGTAGGTCATTGTCATCATCGTCCTTGCTTTCTTTGGATATCCGTTGTTGGTCCAGCTCAATCAGTTCCTCATTTGTCAGTTGCTCAGACTGAGACTCCAACAACTCCTGTACATCCTCCTCCACCTCTTTGAAACCGACATCCTTCGCCAACTTGACAACTTCTTGCTAGAGAGCAGGAACGGCATCAAATCCCACAAAGCTGAGGACAGCATCTGGCCATGCACAGCACCAAACATCGTTCATACATTACAAAGTGACCTCTTCCCATGACGCGTCAATGTTTTCAACGCCATTCAAGATATTGTAGGACTTCCAAAACTCCTTTACACTGGGCTTTCCTTCATCTGCCGTCTCCTTAATCAGCAGGAGAACGTCCTCCGTCAGTACTAAGCCTTGAACGTGGTCGGCGGATGCAAGTACAGTACTGTACTGTACTATAAGGGAACATGTTCCAATTCACATTGGTCCCAATCTGTGCAAACAATGGATATGCGGATCAGGACCAACCTCAATCGGAACACATTCCCCTATTGATGAGCGACGGATATCCGAAACAACGGATAAGGGGGAGATGTATACCGTGGGCCCCTATATCCTTTTTGAGATATTTTCTGTCTTGTGTTCTATCCCTTTCCTAATAGTTCTTAACATAGCGTTAACCTTTTTGACCACGGCTGTGCAATGAGTGGATGTTTTCAGAGAAGTATTCACAGTGACTCCAAGATCTTGCTGAGGTTCTAAATTAGCTATTACAACTCATAATTGTACAGTAACTCCTTGCTTAATGTTGTAGTTTTGTTCCTGAAAAATGCTACTTTAAGCGAAATGATGTTAAGCGAATCTAATTTCCCCATAAGAATTAATGTAAATGGGGGGGTTAGGTTCCAAGGAATTTTTTTTCACCAGACAGAAGACTATATTTTATATATATATGCACACATATACACAGTATAAGTTTTAAACAAACAATTTAATACTGTACTCAGCAATGATGATTGTGAAGCTTGGTTGAGATGGTGAAGTCAGAGGGTGGAAGAGGGTGGGGTATTTCCCAGGGAATGCCTTATTGCTAAATGATGAACTAGCTCGGCTGAGCCCTCAAGGGTTAACACATTGTTGTTAATGTAACCTCACACTCTACAAGGCAGTACGAATGGAGGGAGGGGAGTAGGGTGACCAGATAGCAAATGTGAAAAATTGGGACGGGGGTGGGAGGTAATAGGAGCCTATATAAAAAAAAGACCCAAAAATCGGGACTGTCCCAATAAAATCGGGACATCTGGTCACCCTAGAGGGGAGACAGCATGGCAGAGAGAGATAGAGATACACACCGTGTGTGTGTGAGAGAGAGAGAGGCACGCATTACCCCTTTAAATATGGTGACCCCACTCTAAGTACACTGCCTTTTTAAGTAGATCAGCAAGTTGAGACAGCAGCTGCTGCCAGCAAGGTCCCTCCATCCTGAGCCCTGTCATGTCCCCACCCTGCTCTGTGGAGATGAGGTAAAGGAGCGGGGTGAAGGGGGACACCCTGACATTAGCACCCCTCTTTCCCCCCGCCCTTGCACAGCAAGCAGAAGGCTCCCGGGAGCAGCTCCATGGCAGACGGCAGGAGCAGCACACAGCAGTGAGGGGAGGGACAGCTGAACTGCTGGCAATTGCTAGCCTGCTGGGCGGCTGCCTCACAGGGAACTTAGGGGAGCGGGAAGCTGATAGGGAGACTGCCGGTCCACCCTGGTTCCAAGCCCCCACCAGCTAGCTCCAATCAGCTGCTCTTTCTGTTAACTCTTTCTGCAAAACAGGCGGCTCCCAAACAACATTATAAGGGAGCATTGCACAACTTTAAACGAGCATGTTCTCTAATGGATCAGCAACATAACAACAAAACAACGTTAACCGGGACGACTTTAAGTGAGGAGTTACTGTATATGTATAGTTCAGATTATTTTTTCCACTGTGCATTACTTTGCACTTAACGTTGAATTTCATCTGCCATTTTGTTGCCCAGTCACCCAGTGTTGTGAGATCCCTTTGCAATTCTTCACAGTCAGTTTTGGACTTAGCTACCTTTAATAACTTTGTATTATCTGCAAACTTTGCAACTTCACTGTTCACCCCTTTTTCCAGATTGTTAATAAATATATTGAACAGCACAGATCCCAGTACAGATTCTTGGGGAACCCTGCTGTTACATACACTTTGCTAGAGTGCAACTATTGTCTCTTGTGCTTTTTATACAACATCTGTAATATGAAGGAATCACATTGGTATGGTGGGATCCAAATACCATGTTTGTTAAACATACAAAACAGCCAAGGCCTAGCTACACTTATACACCGCTGATCAGGCATGATTCTGGTGGCTTCTGAAACACAGGTCCATTAGAAGGTTCATAAATTAGTTAAAAGGATACTAGTGACTTCCTATACACTATGCAGTGTTTCTCAACCTTTTTGATACCAGGGACTGGCTTGCTGCCTTCCTAAACTGTGTCAGGGAGACCTCCGGGACCAGCACCAGTCACAGACCAGTTGTTGAGAAACTGCGCTACAGCAACTATAATTTTGAACACAGTCATTTTGTATTGATTTTCATCAACTGTTTGACACTTCCTCTGATGTAAACCTGGGGCAGAAACACCTTAATTCTGATTACTAAATAGCCATTTGCTTTTTCAGTCACCCTTGATTACAAGAAGAGCTAATCCAGCTAGCATGGCTCACTGTAAGAATTATAATTTGACATATACTTCATTTAAATAGCTCAAAACTAAGTGTCAGCAGCATACACAGCTCTGTGGTTATGTTCACGTGCTGCCCTCAGTATCCAGTACTATTTAGGAAGCAGTGCCAACTAGCATCATTACTTTTATCCTCTTAAATTCTTCATAACAGCTGAGAATTAAAAATAGGGCTTGTTCATTTGAAGCTTGATTCTTTTTGGTCACACTTCTTTACAAGAAGCAAATCAAAGAACAAGACCTCACTAACCTCCAAGGACTTGTTATCAAGGTTGAAATTCAGTTATGACATTTGAGAGAGGAAAAAGATAAAATACACCTGTAGAAACTCTTGAATGGCAGCAGCTGAGAGTCCATCCATTTGCCCCTGACATCCACCTTCCCACCCAAAAGTCCCCTAAGTGATAAATTGAAATGACACTTCACTCTTCTCTGATCTTTCTCTCCTGCATTTTTCTTTTTTAAATATTTACAGCCAGTTTGCATTTTTAATAAGGTAAGAGTGGTGGTGCTGCAATCAGTTCTGAGTCAGAGTGTAGCTTTCAGAATCAATTTTTTTTTAAATTTCTATTTGCAGAGAAACTTTCCTCCGGAATTACTTCTGGTGTGTTTGAGCTGTCACCTGTCACTTCTGTCAGCTGTCATCTGATTCCTACCACTTGCAATTTGTCTCAGGTGTTTCTCCCCACACGTGGATCTATTAACTGCCCAAGTCCCTTGCATTGTCACTTTCCCAGTTCATTGCTTTACGCTCCTGATATATAAAATCAAAAGAAGGATTAGTTACCTCAGCAACTCTTCTTCTCTGAATGTACTGCTTCAGCAGCTTCACGTTGTATAGACAGCCAATCATATTATGTGACCATGGAACTATTTAAAGCGGTAGTTTAAAGTTAGACGGCATGCATCCCTGAAGTGGTACAACATCTAGACCAGTTGTGGGCAACATGTGGCCCGTGGTCCGCATGCAGCCCATCAGGGTAATCCACTGGTGAGCCACGAGACTGTTTGTTTACATTGACTGTCCACAGGCATGGCTGCCCGCAGCTCCCATTGCAGTGGTGGATTTAGCATTAGTGGGGCCCTGTGCTCAGCTTCATTTTGGGGGCTTCTTCTTGGGACCCAGCCAAGAAAAATAACCTTCTCTCTTATCTCCCCCCCTCCACCCCCGTTTTTCATTCTTTTCTTCTTCATCTTCCTCCTATAAGTAATAGGAAGTAAATTAAAATAAAATGAGGTACCTTGATTGTTTTTGTAGTCTAACTTATTTTCCACAGACCACTTGAAAATCGTGGAGGGTCTCGGCGGACCACTTAATGATCTTTCCAAATATTGTTTGTACCATTAGCTAGCCATTGTAAAGCGCTTTGGATAAGAGCGCTTTATAAAAAAAATGTAAAAAAAACATTGGGGTTTGGGGTCTGGCCAAGACTTAGGGTTTGGGAGGGGGCTCAGGACTGGGGGTGCAGGGTCTTGGAGGATGTTAGGGTGTGGGAGCAGACTGGGGGTTGGGGTGCAGGGTCTGGCCAGGAGTTAGGATGCGGGAGGGGGCTCAGGACTGGGGGTTGAGGTGTGCAGCACTTACCTGGGGCAGCTCCCGTTTGGAGCGAGGGGTGCAATTGGGGATGTGGGGTGGTGCAGGAGTTAGGGGGGACAGGAACTGGGTGTGTGTGAGGGGGTGCAGGAGTCAGGGCTGGGTGTGTGTGAAGGGGTGTGTGAAGGGGTGCAGGAGTCATGGAGGGCAGGGGCCTGGGGCCGTCTGACGGGGTGCAGGAGCAGGCTGGGGGTTGGGTTGTAGAGTCTGGCCAGGAGTTAGGATGCAGGTGGGGACTCAGGGTTGGGGCAGGAGGTTGAGGGCACTATGGGAGGTAAGCCACCTCAATGAATTGGACTATAGGAACCATGCCCCAAACTGAAGGGACAGTGGTAGAAAGTAGTCCAGGGCAATGGATTTAGACTCCCTGCTGGAAGGGCTCTCTGTCCAGAGTTTGACTCACATAGGGCCCTGGGCTGGATCTGGTGGAGAGGGAGGGCCTGGGTCCCACTACCCCACTGCCTAAAAGACTGAGATACCTTGACCAGGGAAACAAGGGGCCAGAAGTCGGGTGCACCGACCACTAGGCGGCCTGGCCTTCCGAGCATCCTATTACAACCTTCATCCTAGATACCTGAATATAGACTCTGATCCTGCACGGAGTCCATGTGGGTGGACACTTACATCTGCGTGGTGCTCCGCTGCCTTTGAAGGGTCTCTACACAGGTGTAAGTTTTCAAGATTGAGGGCTATAGCTGTTACATGCTTGCAAAGAAAATTAATTCATTTTGCAATTATATTTGGCGATTTGCTCAGCATTTTCTTTAATAGTACAAGACTTAATACAACTCATTATGTAAATACAATGACATTATATTTGCATTTTGTTTCCTTTTTATAAAACGAAAGGAAGCTTAAAAGGAATGTCCCACAATGCTGTAGACAGTACTGAACATTTTGTTTCAACCGTTTACTCTGGAAATTAGCATGAATTGTACAGATGTAAATTTTACTTCTGTTCTGATTATAGCACATATACAACTGAAAAAAGAAAAACTAGTTAAGCTACCAACACCTCTGTGAAGATAGTAGAGTAGTGAGTGGTGTCCATTCTGCCACTGAAATGTGATTGCTTTGCTTTGCAAATAGCTATAATATTTTTTTAACTTCTTTTTCAGTAGAGTATATAAAAGTAAGGTTGCCCGGCTGGTTTTCAATCAGAACTCCCAGTTGAAAAGGGACCCTGGTGGTTCCGATCAGCACCGCTAACCGGGCCCTTAAAAGTCCGGTCGGTGGCCCTGTGGGCATAAGGCAGGCTCCCTGCCTGCCCTGGCTCTGCATGCCTCCCGGAAACAGCTGCCATGTCCGGCTCCTAGGTGCAGGGGCAGCCAGGGAGGCTCCGTGCTCTGCCCCTGCCCCAAGCACCGGCTCCGCAGCTCCCATTGGGCGGGGACTGCCCACTGTGCAGAGCCACCTGTGTCTAGGAGCCAGATGTGGTAGCCACTTCTGGGAGCCGCGCGGAGCCAGGGCAGGCAGGGAGCCTGCCTTATCCCACTGCACCGCTGACCAGGAGCCACCTGAGGTAAGTGCCGCCAGGCTGGAGCCCGCACCCTGAACCCCTTCCCACACCCTGAACCCCTGCCCCAGGTCAGAACCCCCTCCCACACCCTAACTCCCTCCCAGAGCTCGCACCCCTGACCCCCTCCTGCACCCAACCCTTTGCCCCAACCCTGAGTCCCCTTCCAGAGCCTGCACCCCACACACTGCCTCCTGCACCCCAACCCCTTACCCCAGCCCTGAGCTCCCTCCCGCACCCCAAATCCCTCATCCCCTGCCCCATCCCAGAACCCGCACCCCTAGCAGGAGCCCTCACCTTCTCCTGCACCCCAACCCCCTGCCTCAGCCTGGAGCACCCTCCCACACCCTGAACCCCTAATTTTTGGCCACCTGGAGCCCACACCACCAGCCGGAGCCCTCACCCCCTCCCACATCCCAACCCCCTGCCCCAGCCCAGTGAAAGTGAGTGAGGGTGAGGGAGAGCGAGCGACAGAGGGAGGGGGGCTGGAGTGAGTGGGGGCAGGGGCTCGGAGAAGGGGTGGGGCAGAGGCAGGGCCTCAGGGAAGGGTCGGGGAAGGGGTAGGGCAAGGGTGTTCCGTTTTGTGCAGTTAGAAAGTTGGCAACCCTATATAAAAGGAGGAGAGACTGTGTGGCTGAAGCTCTTTCCACAACCTCCCCAATTCTTTGAGTGCTTAAATGCACTCAAACCCTATAAACTTAAACAGCCCAGCAGTTGAAAGTTTAGGAATTATTTAAAATTAAGCTTTTTATGCAAAAGTTTGGATTTGTGCCCAAGGTAAATAGAATGTTGGTATTAAAGAATGTCCAGAGTCTCCAAAGGAGAAAAAATTAAGCACATTAAACTAAGATAAAGATTATCTCTAGGTCTCTGTTCAAATCCAACCCAGGTCAGTGGTGACTGAAAGCCATTGGTACCAGATGACCATTTCCTGAAAGAAGTTAATAGCTGGTTTCAGTCTAGTTCCTTGTGGACTGAAGTTTGCATTGCAACACCTACCATCACAATTGTACCAGGCTCAATAAATAATTGAAGGGAACAAGAGGCAAATAACTGACGGAACTGAGAGACTAATAACTTCTCAGCCATAAAGTGGATTCTCCAGGTAAGATTGAGACAGACTGATGAGACAATGTGGAGATACTTGCAGTGTTTATGATGGTGCAGTATTGTTCCTTTTTGATTTTGGATAAACAGAGGATTTCAGTCTTTAAGACTGTCATCTTACATAAGCATGCAATTCTCTTTAAAAAAAAACCCACGGTATTCACTTTTCATTAAAACATATTGGGCTAAGTTTTCAAAGCAGTGTGTAAATATTTAGCTGATCTCAGTGAACACTGTGAGCAACAGCTAAGCAAGCTTCCCCACCTCTCCTCACCAAAGTTTCTCACTCCTACTTGGACCCGCTGTGTGGCTGAGAGGTATTTTTAATGTTGTTGTTTTCCCTTCACTGAAGAAAAAAAGGAACTGAAGAGTGCCCTTATAGCGCCTTAACAAAACAGACAGCAGTTCCAGAATTCAGCTCTCACTTGCACTGGAGTAAACCTGAACAAGGCCCGCTCCAGGCACCAGCTTAACAAGCAGGTGCTTGGGGCGGCCAAGGGAGAGGGGCGGCACCTGCGGCAATTCGGGAGCGGCAGGTCCCTCACTCCCTCTAGGAGCGAAGGACCTGCCGCTGAACTGCCGCCGCCGATTGCAGCTTTTTTTTTTCCCCAATTGCCGCTGCTGATCGCGATTGCGATCGTGGCTTTTTTTTTTTTTTTTTTGCTTGGGGCGGCAGAAATGCTGGAGCCGGCCCTGAAACTGAAATATCATTATTGACTTCACTGGGGCTAGTCCTGATTTACAGGGGGGTAACTCTGGGTATCCATTGGTCGAGCAAATTTAGCTCTGTATTCAACATTGGTACCAATATTACCACATTGCTTTCATCGTCTGGGGTGAAGACATAAATCTAATAGATCACCAGTCAAGTGAGTATAAAAGGAGGGGAAGAATACTGTTCTTTTTGCAGATACAGACTAACACGGCTTCTACTCTGAAACATATAAAGTATGTTCTTTAGCAATATCATAATCCAAAGTGCTTAGAAGCAACAGTTAATCCCTTACACAAATTAGCTAGTGATTGTAAAGGTCTTTAAGATTACTATAGTAACTAAAAGAATGACCTAAATATACCTTTTAAAGGATTTTAAACATAAGAGTAATATTGTGTATATAGTATTAAATAATCATTAACTGTCTAGCCATGTCAAATACACCAGGAAACAATTCAAAGAATGCCCTGGTAAAAGACTTTCAGCTTCCTGTTTCTCTTGAGGAATTTCCATATTTAAAAAGTGATGTGTCCTAACTTGTTGTTCCAGGGTTCTTCTACAGCTACCTTGTGTGCCTCACTACCTAGTCAGTTTCTATGGTGGATTCTCCATCAATGGTGATTTTAGTAAGATATCCAGTCTTGATTTAAAAAGATACAATCTAGGATTTGGGGGGGGGGGGAAACACTGACTAGGGCCTGTGTTAGACAAGTGGTCAGACTAGATGATCCCAAGGGTCCCTTCTGGCTTTGGAATCTATGCTCTGATGGTCCCTTCTGGCCTTAATTCTATGACTGACTTTGAATCTATGAAAACATCTCCAAAAACAGCACCCTCATAAGAGACCCAAAAGCTGCTAAAGAGGAAGGAGGGATGAGGGAGTGTGAGAGGTATATGCCCACTGTGTCCAATGCCCGTGAGCAATAACTTGCCAAAAATTTGGTGGAGAAAATATTCAAAGAAGAAATTACTCTGTTCATCTTCAACAGGCCACCATGGACCACCAAAGAAAACGTAAGAGTTTAGTTGTCCTGCTACCTAAATAGCAAATATAGCAAAACACATATCAGAAGTTCCTGAAGAACTATGTAGAAAACAGCTTTACGATCTAGCAAGTAGAAAACAAGACATCTATGATCTACTTCTTACTAATAGGGAAGAAATGATTGAGACTATATGGAAGCTTGGAGCCAGCGACCATGAACTGCTTGAAGTCAGCATAGTAAGGAATGAGTTCACAAAAATGCAGCAGATTTTGGAAAAGCAAATGTTGGATAATTCAGAAATCTACCGAGTAAGGTACTGTCACAGTTACAGGGCTGATTGCACCTCTGTCCCCTTTCTGGTCTCTGAGAGCACCCTTCAGGTGTTTGGACTTGTTCCCTTACCTGTCTTGGCAGGGAATTTCTCAATTCTCCCACTCTTAGACTAGGATCTGGGCACAACACCCCTTCTGTGTTGACCACCTATTTCTGTGCAGGTTTAACTGGACACCTGCCTCTCTTCCCTTTTGTCATAACTATAAAGGGAAGGGTAACAGCTCTCCTGTGTACAGTACTATAAAATCCCTCCTGGCCAGAGACTCCAAAATCCTTTTACCTGTAAAGGGTTAAGAAGCTCGGGTAACTTGGCTGACACCTGACCCAAAGGACCAATAAGGGGACAAGATACTTTCAAATCTTGGGGGGCCGGGGGGGGGGGAAGAAGGCTTTTGTTTGTGCTCTTTGTTTGGGAAGCCGTTCGCTCTTGGGACTGAGAGGGACCAGACACCAATCCAGGTTCTCCACGTCTTTCTAAACAAGTCTCTCCTATTTCAAACTTGTAAGTAAATAGCCAGGCAAGGCGTGTTAGTTTTCCTTTGTTTTCTCAACTTGTAAATGTACCTTTTACTAGAGTGTTTATCTTTGTTTGCTATACTTTGAACCTGAGGCTAGAGGGAGGTCCTCTGAGCTCTTTAAGTTTGATTACCCTGTAAAGTTATTTTCCATACTGATTTTACAGAGATGATTTTTACCTTTTTTCTTTAATTAAAAGCCTTCTTTTTAAGAACCTGATTGATTTCTCCTTGTTTTAAGATCCAAGGGGTTTGGATCTGTATTCATCAGGGAATTGGTGAAAGGTTTCTCAAGGCTACCCAGGGAAGGGAATTAGCTTTGGGAATGGTGGCAGCGGATCAGATCTAAGCTGGTAGTTAAGCTTAGAAGTCTTCATGCAGGCCCCCACATTTGTACCCTAAAGTTCAAAGTGGGGAAGCAGCCTTGACACCTTTAGAAGCCTGAGACTAATGCTATACAGTGATGAACATCTTTCTTAAAATGAGTATATTTATTAGCAAATGGGAAAAAGCATTAGAGAAAGTGATTTCAAAACAAGCAGCCCACATGCATGTAATGTCTCATTTAGTTTTATGCTTCACTACAAGATAAGTTAGATGGGCTTCCCTCTTGAGTTACAGGAACAGAATAGGCCCAGTGTATATTCTTTTAGGAAGCCAAGGAGCAATTAGGACCCAGTCTTTTTTGTCTTCCTTCCACAGAGGGTGTCCCCCAGACTCCTCTTGCTTTTCAGGGAAGCTAGTTATTCTCAATTCCATCTTTCCTTCCACTTTCCTTGTGCTCTCTGGCCTCAATTACTTTAGTGCTCAGTCATCTTTGTTACAGGACCTAGGTGTGAAGTCTTCCTTTCTCCTAGCCCGCCATCTAAGAGAAAGTCCCTGGGAAGGTTGCTCCACTGTTTGGAATTTATATCCGATCAGCATTAAAGGCTTATGTCTGTAGGGATGTGCGCTGAAACTGTTTTTTCTCCCTTGACATTCCAATCCCCCATCTCAGAAATCCTATACATGTTCTGAGGTACAGATCAATATTCACCAATGAGCTCCCCTACATTTGTCATAGCTACCATGGGAAAATATTAAAATGTACCAGTAAAAGCAAGGCTAGGAAATCCTAAAAGACACCATTATTAAGGGACAAAAACTATAAAGCTGTGACTGACTGGTATTATTTGGTTAAGAAGCAATTATGAGGAAAATATGAATCCTTCCTTATAAGAGGTACAGTGAGCTAGACTTACATTGCTACTTTGTGATGGGGTGCACAAACCTCATGCTGGGCATCAGGCAAGAAGAGGCTAACTGAGAGAAGAAGACTTGAATGATGGGGGTGGTAGGACCTGTAGGGGTAGGCTGAGAACAAAGCTTAGACTATTTTAATTTAAGAGGTCAATAATGCAAAGTAAGGAAATCCATAGTGGTGTAATTTTTAACTTGATAGCATCCCTTTATCCATAATCTATTAAAAATTGCTGAAACATATTGAATTCTTAGCACTTATGTAGCACTCTGCATCTTTGAAGTGCTGTGAAGTATTGAATATACAGCAAAGAGCTGTTATTGAATATTTAAGGAGACTTGTGGTAGTACATGGGTTTTGTTGGAGGCAGATGTTTGTCAGTTTTTCACTTTTGTTTTTGGTAGTGAGAAACTGAAACCCAAAACTAAGACACCAATAAGTTCCATTACTCAGTATAATCGTTTGTCAATTTATTATAAAAGTTCATTGGCAGAAGTAGTTCAGCTATCCCTCCTACTGCCTTATACACAATACGTTTTCTTCATTACTCAGTGTTTCTGTAAACTCTCTACATGAATCATCCTTTACACCTTAGCATGCCTATTTTGTAATAATATGTCATTGTATTTAACATAAAATGAGACCTCATCTGGCTACCTTTAAATATATTATTGCTAGTTTAATGGTAAGGGCATAATAAGAGATCGAGGGCCAAATCCTGCAGACCTTTGTCCTTCCTTACAAATTAGCTTCATTGGGAGTTTGCCTGAGTAAGAACTGCAGGATTTGGGCTAAAGAAATAACAGGAAACAAAATACATTCTTTAGAGATTTGTCAAATGGTTTAGCAGACTGTGCAGATATACCTAAAAAGCGTTATGTTCTCAATCGACTGCAATGTGCCAAAGCAGCTTTGAGAGAACCAAATACTGACACTTACAAACTTGTTGCATTGTGATGGTGCATGATAGTCACAGAAATGTGATAGTCTATAACATTTTGTTAAATTACAGAACTATGCAATACTATACGTTTATGTGACAACATAATGGTTCAGAGACTTTCCAGGTGCAATGCCCACTGAAATTACACCTGGGATGAATTTGGCCCAATTCATCATATAAGAAATGTAAAGCAAATTGCTTTATTTCCATAGCTTTGTGGATTTGTGATTTGATTTTACGACAAAAAGGTAAATTAGAGAGAAGCATATGTATTTTTTTTTCCATGGGTGATAACATTAGTTAAGTCAAGTGATGCTCTTTGTGCAGCTGGAAGGAAATGCCCTTTATAACAACCTTCTTAAGACAATTTTCATCTAGCTGAGAATTTCTAGCTCAATAAATTTTCCCTTAGCAAAAAAAGTGTTGCCACAGTTCGCTCAACTTCTGTTACTGTATGTCAGTCTGATGCAGTCAGGGTCACTTTCAGAATCACAACTTGCTAGTCAACCCCAGGAAAAGATTTAATCAGGTAAATCTCTTCTCCCTTCCTGAAAATGTTGAAAATTGAACTCTTGTGGACTTGATTCCCCCCTCACCCCCCCATTATTCCAGTTTGAAATAGGCGCCATTTCCAAGCAAACACTCATCCATCTACTTTTGCAATGACTTATTCAGTTTGAAAAAATGTCTTTACAGTGAAGGTTTTTATAACTAGGAGTCCGAAGTCAAACAATAATGTTACTGTTATAAATCATAAGTTTAAATCCATTAACATCAGCAATGAACACAATTCATCCCTGACCTTCCCATTGGGCATTTTTATATAAGAATGATCCACATGCACAGAAAATCTTGTAAAGTCATGTCAAGAATTTTAGATCCGGATAATAATATACTAACTCCCATTTTTAGGCACCACTGCGATCCACAAAACTCCCACTCAACTGTTGCCTAACCCTGTAGGCACCTAGACTTACTTGGCATTTACGTTTTTGCTTCTGGGCATGTGCATCACAGCCTCACTTTAGGGGTCTGGGCACCTATCTTCTGCCTAAGCCCCAAAGTGAATCTCTAACAGGGGAAGATAGGTGTTTGGGTACCTAAGTCACATGTCGGTGCCTAACGCAGTAAGTATGCTCAGAGGCTGTGTAGTGAGGTGGTTACCCCGCTCCTGCCTGGAAGGGTTTAAAACAGCCCTGGCAGAGGGCTGGGGAAAAGGGAAAAGCTACTGGGCTGATTGGGGAAGTAGCCACAGCTGGGCCACGCCCCAATCAGGCCACAGCTGGCCTGTATAAGAAGGCTGGGAGCCAGGTGCTCAGAAGAGTCTCTCTCTGCCTTCAGAGAGAGAAGGGCCTAGCTGCAGGGGGCTAGATACAGTGTACCTGTAGTGGAGCAGGGCTGGGGAAAGGCTGGGGAGCTCCAGCCTGGAAAGCCCCAGGCTGCAGCCTAGGAGTAGGCGAAGGGGTTGCAGAGGGCAGCCCAGGGCTAGGCCAAGGCAGCAGGTCCAAACCCAACCTTGCCGATGATGAGTGGCCTATACTGTAGTCTGCCCCAGAGAGTGGGGGCTAGTTGGTGACTGGCAGTAGCCTTATCCTGAGGTGAGGTGGGGATAGTGTGGGGGGGGTTCCCCTGGGAGGGGAGACCTAGCCTGTGTGGGTATTGCCAGGGGGCAGCACCCAGAGCAAGGGGCACCAGGGTCCTGGGAGGGACACAGGGGCCAGAGAAGAGGACAAGGCGGATCACTGGCCTGCAGAGGGCGTGCCAGGGGCTGGTGAGCTAATTTCCTGGATGACCAGCAGGAGGCGCTGCAGGGGTGAGTCTGGACCTTTTACAGGCTGCCACCGAGATCAGGCCCCTCAACTGAGTCAACTCCAAACAGCTGGGGTTGTAGGGGGAAAGAGAAAGACCTTGCTTATAACCTTCAGCCTACTGGTTAGGGTACTCACCCACCATGTGAAAACTCACTGGTTTTGCCCCCCCCCCCCCCCGAGAGGGAGAAAGGATTTGAACAGGAATTGGCCACCTCACAGGTTAGTGCTCTAACCACTGAACCATGGGATAATCTGATGTGGGGCTTCTTCAGTCTCTCCTGAAGAGAGACTTCAGTTGTTCCACTTTAATTGAATAATTAAATATTAATTGGGCCACTGAAAGAGAGAGAATGACTATAGCTTAGGGCATTCACCTGAGAAGAAAGTCCTTTTTCAAATTCCTTTTCATCAGGCAAAGGAGGGACTTGAAGTGGGGATGAGTATGCTAGCCACTAGACTAACAGTTGCAAAGGAAGTTCTCTTTTTCCCCCTTCCCAACCGCAGTTGTTTTGTGGAGTTAGGAATGCTTAAAGGCCATCTACCTGAATCCTCCCCTCCCTCCCCTGCATGTAACTGAGGCAGCTAAAGCCTATCTTCTCTCAGTTTGTGGATCACAAGCAGAGAGATCAGTGTCTCCCTGCAGTTCAGACTTCAGTGCTTATCTCCATGCAAGGGGGATGCTTAGCACATATTGCCTCTGGTTGGTGTCTGTCTCCTATTGGCTAGCTTAGAGCTCCCTGCCTAGTGTACTGACTTTATGGATCACAGACTTCGTGTAGGTGTGGCCACAAATTAAAAGTTATGGAAACAGGAAAATGGCAGCTGTCTTTCCAGATCAGGTTTAAAACCAGCATAAATAAAAACACATCTGAATTCTAAACAATGCCTAGTTTCTTTGTGTCATACTAAAGTAAATGGCTCAGTCTAGAAATTAAAAAAAAAAAAATATATATATATATATATATATACAAAATCCCCAAATTGAAGTAAACTTCAAAATTCCAAACCCCTAGAAACTAGCATTATACGGTGTACAGAGAGGGTTTGTGGAGTTCTCTGTGAAAGTTACTTGGAGACTTACCTTACACAGTACAAGCTCACATGAAGGGTGTCTGAAGGTGATTGTTTTAGCATCACAATGTAATCTTACACTACTGGCCTATAAGGAGAGGGAAAACAGGGTTAATTGTCTGTAAAACAAATGAAAATTCCAATAATAAATTCAGTGTAGCTAGTTATTTAGATTGATATTTCATGTAGTCCATTGGTTCAACGATGACATTTTCATATGTAACCCTTCTGCCAAGTGGACCTGGCAGAAACCAAGGCCGGGTTCAATATCGAGGGGTTCCTCTTCAATAATACAACATAGAACCGGCTCGAGTCCCCACCCAGTAACCTGGGAAAATTACACACACCCCTGGGTGCCTCTGAGAGGCAATACTTCCTCACTCACAAGTGTAGAAAAGAAACTTTTAATGAAAGGAGGGAAGTCACTTGACATTAATTAGGAAAAATGCCACAAGCAGGATTCATAATCATAAAACTGTAGGCAGAACACCCACCCCAGAGTGTGTGGGACAGTGCCTTCTGCCTCATATTCTTGAGTTTTACAACCAAAAGTTCCTTTTCTCTGCTCCCTCACCGTACCCCACTCACAGTGGTTGTCCTTGGTCAGTGAGGACCCAGGGTTCAGAGATGAATCCGTATGAGTTCCCGCCCATCCAGGGAAGAAGGCACCTTGGTTGCTCTGTCATCTGAGCACTTAGTCTGGCTGGCCGCCCTGCTAGCCACAGTTCCTCTCCACTGGCCACCTCACTAGCCGAGGCTCCTCACTGCCTGGCCACTCCTCCAGCCACTTGTTGCCTTGTCAGCTGCTCGTTCACCAGCTGACTGTCAGTCACCTTCTACTGCCACCTGCCTCTCTGCTGTGATCTCTACACGTCAGTCTCTTAGAGATTTTCAGCTCTTTGCAGGCTGGGCAGACACACTATCCAGCTCTCATTTGAGCACTTTAACAGAACAAAAGGCTCCTAATGAAGCCCATTTAGCTCTATCATTGAACAGTGGAGAGGAACAGGTTAAACCTTTATGGAAAGTCCACACCTCCTGACTAGGACACCTGCCCCTCCCCCTTACTTTCACAAGGGTCTGGCATTCAAGCCCCTGGCTTAGCAAGTTCCTTTCAGCTGAGGGTGACCCCTCAATTGGGACAAGCTCAGCACAGTTCTGCTCCCCATTAGTTATACAATGAAGATAACATTGATAACAACATTTCACTACCCCTGCATTCCATACTAAAGTGATTTGTAACCCAACACCAGCCAAAGCTGATCACTTAGAACTACACATCTCCTGTCTGCTAGATACCTACGCAACGTAGGTGTGTTCATGTACATACAGTTTGCTCCTGAAGTCTCTCCCCCTCCCGAACTAGCTGTCAGTGGAGAGTTCATTCAGACCTTGCTTACACATGCTATCTCTCTTTGTGGATTCTGAAGTGACTCTGAAGTCCGAAGTGTGACATGCATGCTCATGAGCTGATTGGGCAGATGAAGTCATTGGTGAGTGTCTTGGTAACTATAGCAGTGGTTTAATGCTTTTACCTTACAACTAATAGCTGGGATAGCTCAGTGGTTTGAGCATTGGCCTACTAAACCCAGGGTTGTGAGCTCAATCCTTGAGGGGGCTACTTAGGGATCTGGGGCAAAATCAGGTCCTGCTAGTGAAGGCAGGGGACTGGACTCAACTCCATGACCTTTCAGGGTCCTTTCTAGTTCTGTGAGATAAGTATATCTCCATATGTTATTACTATCTCTCTAAAAGATATCCTGTGGCTCAACCAGACATAATGGGCTTGATGTTGAGTTCAGTGGGTGAGGTTCTTTTGCCTTGGTTATGCAGATCAGATTATCTTAAATGGTCCCTTTGGGGTTTAAAATCTATTAATCAAAATGCAAGAAGCAGATTTCTCTATATGTTAAATGATGAATGTCAAATCTAGTTTTATGTTTTGAAAAATTCTTATACCAAAATTCAAGAAATCAGTCACTCCGAATAATTTTTTTGCAAATATATTTTTAGAGTTATTGCCAGAAATGCATCAACAACAGATGGGTTGGACCTCACCCACCCCCCCTCCTGGCTTGTAAGCAAATTTAATGCTTCATGCATATAACTTATGAAAAATGGCATCTCAGAAACATGGACAAAAGGAGTGTGCAGTCTTGTTTCCTAGTTCTGTGATATTCCACAGAATTATCAGCAGTTGACGGTTTGCTAAGCCTTTATTCTGCCAGCCTTACATTTAGTTCCATGTGTGGGTTTTTTGCTGAAGAAAGAAATTAGTAAAATTACTAATAGTACTTGCTGGTAATGAAAGCTGAACGGAGTCCAATATAATCTACTGTGTGCAGAGGCTCATAGTTTCTGGAAGAATCTCATTCTGAGCTGAAGCTTTCCATGCTTGATTTGAGAAAAATCTCTTCAATCATCAAGTTATCTGATAGCCTGGTCAACCCTAGTATGTTGAAAATGGCAGTTACACCTCAACTGTATAAATCTGCATAGCTCCAATGACTTCAATGGATCTGTGCTGACTTATACCAACTTGCCTGTAACATGTAAATAAATAGTTCTTAATGAGGAAGGTTCACTTATATTTTGAGGCAAGGGTGGCGGGAAGAGACTGCATGCCTGCACTAACATAGACCTTGTTGTGATCTGGGATATGATGCTGAGGAGACTGCAAGGGCTGTGGCAGCTGGCCTTTTGCCAACATCTTTTTGTGGTGAAGGTTTGGTCTACTGGTCTACATTCATCTTATGCCCAAGTTAGTAAAATCAGTACAACCCTCTTGTATGGAACTCTTAAAGTTATTTGTAAGAATGTCCACACAAGGGGGTTGGTTGCATGGTGCACAAACTGTGGAGGATATCACTATGGTGTCTCCTACAAACCCTTCAAAACCGGTGCCTTCAAAACTGCTTTTTACCACTAGGTAAAATATTAATGACACTACTAGCATTCCCCATTCTAAGTATCTGGTCTTAGTGGTAGCAATCTGATTAAACAAATAAAGAGTAAAAGTATTTCATATTTGCCCTGTTTTCTCAAATTTACTACATATAATTTTTCAAAGTGGAAGACTATTTTGCACAAAACTGCTTTAGAGAAAGATGGGTTATTTTAAGAAAGCAAGAAGCAAAATTAATGAACCATACTCTAATAGCAATAAGCCTTATGACAGTGTGCATTAATAGCCTATTGGTGCATTTCATAGGTGGCAGAACCTGCATGCCAAAACCCTACTGACTTATACCCTGGAGAGGCTTATTGCTATTTTAACAGTAAGTTGCTTTTTTGCAGTGACTTCACTTTCCCCCCATTTTAAAGAAGAAGAATAAAAGGGTGTTTGTCATTGGGTGGATTTTACAGTCTTGCTTGGTCTCAATCCCTGTAGTTACTACATACTGGGAGTACTTCCCACTTCTTGCTCAACTTGGCCCCCATACTGCCACCGATCCCGGTTTCAGTGGGACTACTCAGGATAATAAAGGTAAACACGCGTGTGTTTCCAGGATCAGGGCCCAAGTGGTGAAGGGTGTGCTTGGGTACTGTAGGCACAGGATGGATGATGAGTGGCCAGTGAGGTCGGAACTACAGACCCAGGGAAGAGCGCAGGTGAGAAATAGTTGAAGGGAGCTGTGTCGTGGTCCTTCCCCTCCCCGCCCCCGCGAGGTTTGGGTCAGGTTGGGTGGGAGCCCCGCACCAGGGTATGCAGGGGCGGTGGCAGGGCGCTGGGGAGTGCCCCCTGGAGGCGGGGCGGTGGGTGGGTGATGGGGAAGCACGTCCTGGGGGGGGCTGGGGAGCACACTCTCGAGGCGGGGCGGATGCAGCCTGTGCGAGTCCCTGGGGGGTGGGCGGCATGTTTGAGGGGTGCAGGGCAGGAGACGCAGTGTCGCTTTGGGGGAGGGAGGCGGAGTCACCGGGGGAGCTGCACCCTCCCCTCCGCGCACAGGGCGGGGTGGCCAGGCCCGGCCCAGCCTGGAGGCGCGTCGCTGGCGTGTGTGGAGCCGCCCCCGCCCGAGCAGCGAGCCGCGGCGGGAGAGAGGCGACAGCTCGCTCCGCGGTCGCCGGGCGGACACAGCCAGGGCCCCGCCGAGGTGCCGCCGCCAGCAGGTCAGAGGCGCCGCGGGTGGGGGCGGGCTGCATTAGTGGGGCATGGCCAGGGGGAGGCGCGGGTGGGTGCCGTGCGCGGGGGCAGCGAGGCGCCCAGGGGCTGGGGACGAGGGCACCGGCAGACGGGCCCGCAGCGCGCCGCGGGGCTGAACTGGTCCCCGGGTGCCGGGGCGGCTTTTTGTTCGCTTCGTTTGGGTGCCTGCGCTTGTTTGTCGCTCTGGCTCTGACGAGGCGTTGGGGCTCAGGTAGCGCTGCGAAACCCCACCCACCCCAGGCTCCGCTTTGCCTCCTGCGGCTCCCACGCTCCAGACGGGGAGACGCTGTCGGGCTTGCTGGGCTTCCGAATGACAACAAGGCAAGCGTGTGTCAGCTCTGCACCTGTGCAGGAAACTCGTGTCGGGAGGGAGGTTGACCCAGGGCCCTTCTCCAGCGCGTCCCCACCCCAGTGAGGAGTTACGGCTGAAGAGCGCTAAGTTGCCCTGCTTTGTTGACATGGGCAAGTACTTATCCTTAAACTTTGGTGTGTTTCCCACTTCTGTTCTAAGAACTTGGGCTGCCCCAGAGGTGGAAACCATTGAGACTGGAAGTTCTCTTTTAGTTACACAGGAGCTTCATGCTCTTCCTCCAAATGGGGAGAACTCTGCTTACTCCCTGTTATATGTGGTTCAGTGGCAATTGATAGTGCTGTTAACTCAGCATTTGGCACATTGCGCGTGGTAAAAAGTAGCAGTGAACAGAACTAATGTTTTTGTTTCTTCTGGAAGAGAAGATCTCTGATTAAGGCCTTGTTTACGTTAGCATTTTTCTTCAAATTTCTCACCATTGCAGTTCTGCTGCTGGCAGTAGTGGCTAGGTGGGCTTATGCAGAGTTCTTTTCAGAAGCCACTGGCACGTCTTAACTCATCTAGACTTGCCGTAATTAGCGTTAGACAATACTGTGGCTGAAACATCAGTGGCCTGTCTGTACTAGCTCTTCCTTTACGGCTACTGTACCTCTGGTAGAGCTGTGCTGGTGGGAGCGAAACAGTGGGAAGTTTGAATAAAAATGCTAGTTTGTAGTCACACCCTGAGAAACAGTGGGGAAAACACTTAAGTACCCCCCTCTTTTGCCAATTTATGTGCAGAAAGTCTGTAGATAGATAATGTTGATTAGAAGGTGTCTTTTCACTTTTAAAAAAAAAAATCTTTATTTTCAGTCAGTTTCTGTTTTGAGATGTTTTGTCTGTCAGTTTTAGACCTGTTCTACTCCTGACCACAAGTACAAATAACATCAATAATAATGCATACTATATTTGAAACAGCATGACCTACCTTGAGATATACTTTGTTTAACTGTAATGTGAAACCATGCAGGGATAATCTAACTAGTGAGACTGTTTATGGTAGTCGTTTCAAATTGCTGTATTTTGAAAGTAATACAGAATTATAATTAGTAGAATGTAATTTTTTTCTTAAATATATGTGACTCAGCTTGTAACTTTAAAACACTGTTCATACCATGGTGTGTGGATTAAAAAAATCCTTTTGATCCTCATTACCTATGGTTCTTGCATTGGGTTTTCTGACACTCAATGTGTATTTGAACACCGAAGTGTCATCCAGGGGATACTGCCCTTGAAGAATGGTCTCAAGCATTGCTGTGCCAGGCTGATAGAAAACCTCTTTTACACCTGCTCTTAAAATGTGTTGACACTGGAGAGAGAAAAAATGTTCAGCATCAGCACTTCCAGTTTTGGAAACTATAGTGTAGACTGGGCGTCCGGCGTGGTGGTAAAAATATCTGCACACAGTCTGCCGTTCAGCTCGCATGTGCTGGCATTGGTGCTTGAAAAACTCAGTTTTTCTTAGTATTGTTCAGTGCCAGGTTGGCATGTGATTGAAGGATAAGAGAGCACCTAGTGGGACAAGAGTCGTTCTCTTCCTCTTCGATGATTACCATGAATACCTTGGTTTGCTTCTATTATTCCAGGCTACTGGTATACAAGACTATTGTGTTTCAGCCACTGGCACTCACTACTGGTTATGTAGACCCTGATCCTGTATGTAGCTATAGGTGGCCTGACCCCTTGATTTCACTGCAGCTCTCCACAGGTGCATGGGTCTGCCTATGTAGAGCAGCTTGCAGCTTCAGGGCCACAGAATGGTCTGGCAGCCTGCTTGTTTTGCTATATTAGCATTGGTCTCCTCATGAGTGGAATGGCTGTGTGTGCAGCCTGACAGGTTGTACATTTGTAGGCCCAGCTGGGCTATTATGTGTGTAATCTCAACATAGTTTTCCTTCTGAAGTTTAATTCCTCTCTTCATCATCACAGTCTTTTTTTCTTTCTTCACCTATTTTTAAAGTCAAGCAGACAATTGGGACAATCTGTCACAATCTGAAATGTTTGGGATTAAAGTGCTAGAAGTGGCATATGATTCATTATCTTCTTAACGTTTGGCTTTTATAGAATGAAGCCTGTAATGCTGAGACGGTTTGAAAAAAAGTCTACTTATTGGTAAATCTTAGACGAAATTCCTGTCTACTACTACATCCAACCTCTTTCTGTAACTTTTTTGTACTTCTCTGCTGATTGGATAGTCTCTAGAATGGAGTTGTTTGGGCTGTAAATTTGGAATGAATTAGTTCAAAGGAAGAAAATATTCTTTTTACGCTGGCAGAGGAAGCTACTGCTGTTAAAAGTGAGATTATCACTTCAACAGTCTCTGAATCCAAGTGCTTAAGTGACTTCCAGCAGTTCACTGGTGTGACTTTCTTTAAAACATCATCAGCAAACATATATTTCTTGAATGGTTCACCCTTAGTTCTGTTTGTTATAGTTGGCATTATGGAGGGATGATTGCTGGATGTCCATGACGTAGCCAACTTCTCTTCTTCAGCAGTTAAGGTTTGACCCTGGTACCGAGTATTGAGAATATTTGCAAGAAAATGAGCTGGAGATAGTGCTTGTCTCTCTCTTTTTTTTTTAATGCTTATAATTTAACTCTGTCATTGCATATTTTCTCTTTTTTAAGATCTCACTCAGTTCCTTCTAAATTTCAACAGCATCAGCAATAAAGCAGCTATTTCCCTGCATTTTGTTCAAGGCTACAGAAATAGGCTTCAGGGTACTCAGCATGTGTTTAACATTTCTCTTAAGGCCAGTGTTGAGAGCTTTGGCTATGATAGTGCCATCTATTTTTTCATGATTTTGTTCACAAACTGTTGTCAGATTAGGCCAGTTCTTGATATAGTGCTCAAAACAGTCCACTACTGAGTTCTATCACGTTTTGTGGGAGAGTTAGCTGGTTCCTCCCACTTTTTTCAGAACAGCTGCTGCAAAGTGGTTGTTTCGCAAGTATTTTGTAATTTCAACAGCGTTAGCCTTTATTTCTGGAACACTGAAGTCTTTGGCGAGGAGGTGCATCAAATGAGCACAGATACTGTATGTTATTAGCTCGGGACTCTCTTCTAAATAATTTCTTCACATCTTGGATACATTTGCAGCATTGTCTGTGACCAAGCTGCGTACTAGACATTTGAATTTTTTTTCACGGTTTGTTATAGCTTTTACTGCTACTTCTTGTAGCAGTGTGCATTCGGCTATGTGCATTTCCTGATGTATCAATTGTTTCTGTAAGGAAGACCTTCCCTTCTTCTATTGTCACACAAGCACATAAACAGGATCATTGTGGACATTGCTCCACCCATCAAGACTCAGGTTAACAATTACCCTCTAGACCAGGGGTTGGCAACCTTTCAGAAATGTTGTGCCGAGTCTTCATTTATTCACTCTAATTTAAGGTTTCGTGTGCCAGTAATACAATTTAACGTTTTTAGAAGGTCTCTTTCTACAAGACTATATTACATAACTAAACTATTGTTGTATGTAAAGTAAATAAGATTTTTAAAATGTTTAAGAAGCTTCATTTGAAATTAAATTAAAATGCAGAGCCCCCCAGACCGATGGCCAGGACCTGGGCAGTGTGAGTGCCACTGAAAATCAGCTCGCATGCCGCCTTCGGCACGTGTGCCATAGGTTGCCTACCCCTGCTCTAGACCTTTTGCACACTGCTCAATTTCTCTTTCATACACTTTATCCAGCAATTTGCCTGCAACATCCGCTCTGTTGGGTGGACTGTATCCTGTTCTTAATGACTGAACCGTATTAATAAAGTGTGGGTTCTCAATCATATGGAAAGGAGAGTTTGTTGCATAAACAACCGGGCAATTTTTTCATCAATTACCTCTTTTTGTAATCTGCTGGTTCTTATCACAAACTTATCTATGGTTGTTTCTGGATGATGGAGTTTTTTTTTTTCTTTTTGCTACAGGTGATATACTGTGGCTATGTGACATATATGATGTGACTGAAACACTATCATTGGCAGATAACTCTGAAACTATAGAAAATGATGGTGATTTTGAAGATGGATAGTCTTCAGAATCCTGTATGTTGAGGATGGAGTCTCCTAAACAAAATAAGTCAATGCAGTTATTTAATTATTATTACTTATTGCATTCAGTGACATGCAGTACTGCTTTAAAGGTGAAATTGTAAAAGGAAGATCTGCCTATTTCAGCTATTTATTTTTTATCACAACTGCATCTAAAATGATAGTACCATAGAGTAACAACTGTATTTTTTGCTCAAACATGAGAATTCAAGAATAGTCCAGAAGGACGACAGGCAGTCCTTAAGAAAGAAGTATGAAATAAAAATGTTTACCAACCTGAAGATCCTGCATGTTCAGATATGTTCCTTTCATCATCTTCAACGCAGCTTCCTCCTGAGAAGGAACACTTCTCATGATGTTGTTTTATTTGGGCAACCAGGCCTTACATTTCTTTGTTGTGCTGTTTGCATATTGTGTGCATGCCTGTCTTACCCCCAGGTAGAGGAACTTCATTAAAATATTCCCAAACTGAGTCTCTTTTATGGCCTGCTGCCATTGTAGGTTTTCCCTTGTAGTGAGAGAATGGTATGGTAGATCTCAAATCAATGAAGGCTACACGCAGAAAGACCTCAAGCCTTGTGGAATATGCTGCTCAAACATCAGGGGGGTAACCGTGTTAGTCTGAATCTGTAAAAAGCAACAGAGGGTCTTGTGGCACCTTTAAGACTAACAGATAGAAGTGAGATTCTTACCCACGAAAGCTTATGCTCCCAATACTTCTGTTAGTCTTAAAGGTGCCACAGGACCCTCTGTTGCTGCTCAAACAGTTTCATTTTTGTTTCTACTGCCTGTCCCTCCCTTCTCACATTTATCTCCAGACTTCTCCTTGTCCAGATCAATTCCACCCTCAACAATCTTCTATTCATTGAACTTTTTGAAACTTTTCACTTTAGAAAGATGTAAGGGATTGAGTCTGTGTACACAAATTTGCAGAGGGACAATAGGGTTGAGGTCTGTTATTTCTCACCTCTATATATTATTTATTTTAAAACTTTTTTGCTGTTAGCAAGCATGTTATCTCTGGAGACACAAATCCACAGTTTAAGAACTACAAAACTAAGCATCTCTGATAGTGCTCAGTCTAGAAGATATCGAGTCCCATTGGGTAGATAGAAAGATTATTTTGGTTAAATCTATACAGAAGCCCCTGGAGCCCCATAAAGTTGGGTCCCTAATCCATGAACTATTATAACTCATTTACAAAATTTTTCTTAAACATTATATGAATATATTGTCTCATACTATAGAATTAGAATTTATAATCCCTATTCCATGATGAGATATCTTTAAGATATAATGTATCTTAATTAAAACTATCTTTAGATAGGTTTTTTTCCTCGAAAAGCATTTTATCAAAAAAATCCGATTGAAATAAAATAAATCTATTTTTTTTTAAATAATTGATTTTTATCCACCATGGCCTCCTTGCCCCCTCTCTGCTTAGTGCTGCAAACTCAGCTGTTGGGAGGAATTCATTTCTAAGGCCATGGCTATACTTGCAGATGTAGAGCGCTGTGAATTAAACCCGCTTTCGGAGAGCGCAGTAGGGAAAGTGCTGCAGTCTGTCCACACTGATAGCTGCTTGCGCACTTGCGTGGCCACATTTGCGGCACTTGCAGTGGCATTGGGAGCGGTGCATTATGGGCAGCTATCCCAGCATGCAAGTGACTGCAATGTGCTTTTCAAGTGGGGGTGGTATGGAGTGTGACAGGGAGTATGTTGTGTGTATGTGGGGGGGAGAGAGAGTGGGTTTTTGGGGGGCTGAGAGCATGTCAGCATGCTGTCTTGTAACTTCAGACAGCAGGAGACCCCTCCCCCCCGCCTCTTTCACACACAGCATTCCACGCTAATCTGTCTCGGAGCACACTTATCTGTTTCGGAGCAGATAAGCAGCCGTCTGTCAGAAACGGAGCTTTCAGATGGCATATCCGCATTCCTACAGCATGTTCAAAACAATGAGAAGAGTGGCCACTTAAGTCAAGGGGATTATGGGATGTTTCCGGAGACTGATCAGAGCGCAGTAATGCAACACCTTGTCCACACTGGCGCTGCAGTGCTCCAGCGGGGGTGCAGCAAACATTATTCCACTCGCCGAGGTGGAGTACCAGCAGCGCTGCGGCCGCGGAGTCTACGTGCCTTGCCAGTGTGGATGGGTAGTGAGCTAGTGTGCCCGGGGCTCCTTTATTCTGCTGTAATTTGCCAAGCCCTAAGACTCCTCTTCACTGGAGGGGGGGAGTAAACAACAAAGTCTTTTGTCCTCTTTAATGTTCCACTCTAGTACATCTGGTGTCAATGTCCCATCCTTGTGGGGAAGCACATGACACCTTCTGTTGGAGATCAGCATTTCACAGTAGTTAATGTTTCTTTCCTGTCTGGTGATTTATAGTTACTGGGGGTCACAATGCAAACACTCAAATATTACCTTATAATATGGGATACAGATGTTAGAAGTGAGATTAATACATGCAGCAATTTACAAGCATTCCATAAATTCCTAAGCATTAAATGCATTCTTAGGCCTAGTCTACACTATGACTTTAATTCGGATTTAGCAGCGTTAAATCGAATTAACCCTGCACCCGTCCACACAACGAAGCCATTTATTTAGAAATAAAGGGCTCTTTAAATTGATTCCTGTACTCCACCCCGACGAGCGGAGTAGCGCCAAAATCGATATTGTCATTTCGAATTAGGGTTAGTTTGGCCGCAATTCGATGATATTGGCCTCCGGGAGCTGTCCCACAGTGCACCATTGTGACCGCTCTGGACAGCAATCTGAACTCGGATGCACTGGCCAGGTAGACAGGAAAAGCCCCGCGAACATTTGAATTTCATTTCCTGTTTGCCCAGCGTGGAGAGCACAGGTGACCACAGATAGCTCAGCTCATCAGCACAGGTAACCATGCAGGCCGATAATCGAAAAAGAGCACCAGCATGGACCGTACGGGAGATACTGGATCTGATCGCTATATGGGGAAAGGATTCAGTGCTAGCAGAACTTTGTTCGAAAAGACGAAATGCCAAAACTTTTGAAAAAATCTCCAAGGGCATGATGGAGAGAGACCACAATAGGGACTCAGATCAGTGCCGCGTGAAAGTCAAGGAGCTAAGACAAGCCTATCAAAAAACAAAGGAGGCAAATAGTCGCTCCGGGTCAGAGCCGCGGACATGCCGCTTCTATGCCGAGCTTCATGCAATTCTAGGGGGGGCCGCCACCACTACCCCACCTCTGACTGTGGATTCCGAGGTGGGGATAATCTCATCAGCTACACCTGAGGATTCTGCGGACGGGGAAGAGGAGGAGGAGGAGGACGAGCTTGCGGAGAGCACCCAGCACTCCGTTTTCCCGAACAGCCAGGATCTTTTTCTCAGCCTGACTGAAGTACCCTCCCAAGCCAGTATCCAAGACCATGACCCCATGGAAGGGACCTCAGGTGAGTTTACCTTTTAAAATATAAAACTTGCTTTTAAAGCAAGCGTTTTTTAATGATTACTTTGCCCTGAGGACTTGGGATGCATTCGCAGCCAGTACAGCTACTGGAAAAGTCCGTTAACGTGTCTGGGGATGGAGCGGAAATCCTCCAGGGACATCTCCATGAAGCTCTCCTGGAGGTACTCCAAAAGCCTTGTGTGACGGAGCAGGGAGCAGGGCAGATTTGACCTGGGAATGTTGCAGGGGGGTTGCAGTGGGGATGTGGGACTTCCCTTGAAGGAAGCTACCTGAGCTGTAACCTGAGCCAGGAATGGGGGTGGGGAGAATTAACACCTTCTGCCCGGGAGACTGAACAAAGGAGAGGAGCAGCGGGAGGGGTTTGGAGTTTAGTTTCGGTTGGGGCTGGGTGGTGCAACGCAGGGAACCCCCAAGCTGGGGTCTAAGCTCCCTGAACCTCCCAGAGGGACCTAATTGAGGGGGTCTGGTCGTACCTACACGCTCTGCTTGAGACTGTGTTCCTGTCCTTAAATAAACCTTCTGCTTTACTGGCTGGCTGAGAGTCGCAGTGAATCTCGGGAAGAGGGGTGCAGGGCCCTAACTCCCCCACAATCCGCAACACCTTGCCACAAGGTTTCTGGGCAGTGCAGCCTTATTCCGTCCTCCATGGTAGGACACTTGACCACGCCATGCTTGCAGCAAGTAATCTGGTATCATTGCATGACAAAGCCTGGCAGCGTATGGTCCCGGTGTTTGCTGGCATTCAAGCAACATCCGTTCTTTATCTCGCTGTGTAATCCTCAGGAGAGTGATATCGCTCATGGTAACCTGGTTGAAATATGGGAATTTAATTAAGGGGACAGAGGTGGCCGTTCCTACTGGGCTGTTTGCCTGTGGCTGAAAAGAAATCCTTCCCTGCAGTCAGCCAAGCGCGCGGGGGGGGGAATTGGCCCTGAACTTTTTGCGTTTGGCTAGCAGGGATATTCCCTGTTACCAGCCACGCGGTGGGGGGAGGGGTACAGTGATCATCCCAGATAATTCATGGCGGGAGGGGAAGTGGGGGGGTTAGTTTGGTTTCTGCAGGGATCTTCCCTGATACCAGCCACGCAGTGGGGGGAGGGATAAAGCGATCATTCCAGAGAATTGGATGGGGGGGGTTAGTTTGTTTGCTGCTGCTGAAGGTTAACAGGAAAACCGCAGCAGTCAACGGGCTTTGCTTGGTATGTGGGAAAGGAGGGCGCAGAAGCCGAAAGACAATGGCTTACCATGGCCGCATGCAAGCTCAATTCTGTTGCCCAGACCTGCGTCTGTGATCTCTAACACCAAAGCCACAGGCACTCAATATTAAGATGGAAAATGCGACCTTGTACTGGAATCAAGTGCTATGTAATGTGAATAGTGTTGTTCACTATGAAAGAGTATAAGCATTGTTCTGTGAAATGTATCATTTAAAAAACTTCTCTCCTTTTTTTCAACCCTCCCTCCAGCAGCTGTAAATTTTTCAAGCCTCCCTCCTCCGTCCCGAAGGCTATCTCAGATAAGGCGGCGGAGGAAGAGGACGCGAGACGAGATGTTCATGGAAATAATGGAATGCACCTGCAATGAAAGAGCTTATTTGATTGAGTGGAAGGACACGATATCTAAATTTAAGAAAGATGCCAGTGAACGTGAGGTCATGAGGGACGTGAGAGGTGGCAGGCTGCAACGCTGGGGCTGTTTGCGTGAGCAAACAGATGTGCTCCGGCATCTGGTGGAGCTTCAGGAACGGCAGCAGGATAACAGACTGCCGCTGCACCCGCTGTATAACCTCCCTCCCCCATCACCATGTTCCATAGCCTCCTCACCCAGACGTGTAAGAACACGGGGGGGGGGAGGGGAGGCTCCGTGCACCCTCCCACTCCACCCCAGTGGACAGCCCAACCAAAAGGCTGTCATTATATTGAATTTTTTCAGTGGCTTTTACTTCCCTCCTATCCTCCTCCCAAACCTCACCCAGATTACCTTGTCGGTTCTCTCCCTATGTTTATAATCAATTAATAAAGAATACATGATTTTTAAACGATAGTGACTTTATATCCTTTGAAAGCAAGCTGGGGGAAGGGGGAGGGTGGGTCCCTTATACAGAATGAGTCAATAAAGTGTGTGGGTTTTCATGAAGGAGAAACAAACAGAAATTTCACACTAGCCTGGCCAGTCATGAAACTGGTTTTCAAAGCTTCTCTGATGCACAGCGCTTCCTGGTGTGCTCTTCTAATCGCCCTGGTGTCTGGCTGCGCGTAATCAGCAACCAGGCGATTTGCCTCAGCCTCCCACCCCGCCATAAAGGTCTCCCCCTTACTTTCACAGAGATTGTGGAGCACACAGCAAGCAGAAATAACAATGGGGATATTGGTTTGGCTGAGATCTGAGCGAGTCAATAACGATCGCCAGAGACCTTTTAAACGGCCAAATGCACATTCTACCACCATTCTGCACTTGCTCAGCCTGTAGTTGAACAGCTCCTGACTCCTGTCCAGGCTGCCTGTGTATGGCTTCATCAGCCATGGCATTAAGGGGTAGGCTGGGTCCCCAAGAATAACTATTGGCATTTCAACATCCCCAACGATCATTTTCTGGTCCGGGAAGTAAGTCCCTTGCTGCAGCCATTTAAACAGATTAGTATTCCTGAAGACGCGAGCGTCATGAACACTTCCCGGCCAGCCCACGTTGATGTTGGTGAAACGTCCCTTGTGATCCACAAATGCTTGCAGCACCATTGAAAAGTACCACTTGCAGTTTATGTACTGGGTACCCTGGTGCTCTGGTGCCAAGATAGGGATATGGGTTCCATCTATCGCCCCACCACAGTTAGGGAATCCCATTGCAGCAAAGCCATCCACTATGACCTGCACATTTCCCAGAGTCACTACCTTTCGTAGCAGCACCTCAGTGATTGCTTTGGCTACTTGCATCACAGCAGCCCCCACAGTAGATTTGTCCACTCCAAATTGATTCCCGACTGACCGGTAGCTGTCTGGTGTTGCAAGCTTCCACAGGCTATTGCCACTCGCTTCTCAACTGTGAGGGGTGCTCTCATCTTGGTATTCTGGCGCTTCAGGGCAGGGGAAAGCAAGTCACAAAGTTCCATGAAAGTGCCCTTACGCATGCAAAAGTTTCGCAGCCACTGGGAATTGTCCCACACCTGCAACACTATGTGGTCCCACCAGTCTGTGCTTGTTTCCGGGCCCAGAATCGGCGTTCCATGGCTATAACCTGCCCCATTAACAGCATGATCTCCAAAGCACTGGGTCCCGCGGTTTGATAGAATTCCATGTCCATATCCTCATCACTCGCGCTGCCGTAGCCTACTCCTCACTGCCTGGTTTTGCAGGTTCTGGTTCAGCATAAACTGCACGATAACGCGTGAGGTGTTTACAGTGTTCATGATTGCTGTCTTGAGCTGAGCGGGCTCCATGCTTGCCGTGGTATGGCATCTGCACTATTCACCTAGGAAAAAGGCGCGAAATGGTTGTCTGCCGTTGCTTCCCTGGAGAGGGGGGAGGATATACCCAGAACCACCCATGACAGTGTTTTTGGCCCCATCAGGCATTGGGATCTCAACCCAGAATTCCAGTGGGTGGAGGAGACTGCGGGAACTATGGGATAGCTACCCACAGTGCAGTGCTCCAGAAATCGACGCTAGCCCCGGTACATGGACGCACACCACCGAATTAATGTGCTTAGTGTGGCCGCATACATTCGACTTCATACAATCTGTTTCCAAAATTCGAATTATATAAATTCGGATTAATCCTGTAGTGTAGACATACCCTTATAGTTAAAATAGGTATTAGAATTATACCAAGACACAGATGAGCCACATTGGTTCCAACAACGTATTTGTCGTGTTCAGTGGAGAGGACCTTGGCATAAGTTGGCATGTGGTCTGCCAGCATCACATGTACAGTCTGATTTTATTTTAGGTTAGACATGTTCTTTCATTAACTGCCACCATGGCCTCATTCATTAATACCTTGATTGTGTATATTAACTGCTTCTAAGCCAACCTCTCTGCTTGCTGAGGAAAGTCTGTCAGTGCCTGTTGGGACACTACTAGAGTGTTTCAGAATCAAGAGACCTTGCAGCAGAATTTGGGTCCAAACTAACCTGCCTAGAAAAACTCAGAGCCTTGCACATAGGTATTAAATCTGTAAAGTATCTTATCAGAGTAGAACCCCACTTAAATCTTTCTTTAAATGATTCCTACAACACCATAATCATTTTTACTACTCTTCTCTGAATTGTTTCCAGTTTGTTGATAGCTTTTTGATGCTGAAGTACTCAGAGAAGATGTGAATGCAGTAGTCAATAGCAGAGATGAAAATAACGTGGAAGCTGTTTTTTCAACACTGGTAGACCCCCAGCTGCGCCTACTCTCCCCATCCCCCTGATATCAGTTTAAATTGTGCTTGTGTGTATTTTTTTCTACAGTATATAAAAATAAAACTTTCGCACTCTTCTTATTAGCTACTTTTATAATACCTTTTTCACAAGAGCGTCATGTAGTATCTTAGTGAAACCACTTAGATGTGTGTGTAATTTTTACATGCTTCCAGTGGTAAGTCATAGAGGTCTGATTCTGATCTGTTGATGTTAGATATTGTGAAGGGCACCCTAGAAACACCTAAGCAGCATATATATGTGATCAAGATAAAGCTGTGAATTTTGTCTCTCCCAACTTTAGCAGTTTTTTTGTTTGCTATGGTGGTTTGGTGTATGTGCATATGTAATCCTTCATCTTTCCTTATTGCAGAAAAGCTTTTGCAAAATGTTGAGTCTTGTAGTGTACTCTGAAAACTGTCATGCTTAGACTCTGCCTTATTCACTTCAGTAGATTTTCCATGGTTGAGTGTTCCTGACCCAGCATGCCTTATTTGTGTCTTTCAAGAGCTTCACCTTTGGCAGCAGGATTGTCCCAGAGGAGTGCAGCTCAGTAGATAGGTGACTTCTCATGTAGACTGGTCCCAGCACGTTGACTGTCTTAAACATTAAGACAGATTGGTACTAGGAGTTGAAGAGTGCACAGCATCAGTGTGATATGTTCTTTAGAGCTTTCAGCTAAGGAGGTGGGTGGTTGCATTCTAAACAAGTTAGACTTCCTGTATAGCCTTCACTTTCAGCCCGATTCATTGGGTTACAATAGTTAGTGTCTTGATTAGCTTCTTGGTGTTGCTCTTCTCACTAGCAACACTTAATATTTGTTTTCAAGTTGAGCTAATGACCTTTTCTTGAGAGATTTTCTCTGGTAGGCACTCTTAATAACCTTGTGACTCTGTCTGCTGAGATGATATAAAAGCAGTATTGTCAGAATGTTCTTGACAATGGTGTCTGTTGCATCTCAACTTTACTATTCTATATATGTTCTTGTATATCACTCATCACCATAGTATCTGAATGCCTTCCAGCAATGCATTGAACAACATGACTAACATCCATCATATGTTTCTTCTCTCATCCTCTTCTTAGGGGAGAAATGTGTGCAGTGGAGTGTCTTGTTTCGGTAGGTATTTAAAAAAATACACAGCAACATGTACATGTTTTTATTATTTGTTTTAGAGAAATGCACCTTACACTTGGAGCAGAAGCTGGTGAGGTTTGTGATGGTCCTTAGTTCCTGGGGTAGTCTTAGGGAGGGGGCCGTAATGAGGTGATGGTCTGACAGTGTCCAATGGAGGGGGTGGGATTTAGTGTTCTCAGTATTGACATCTACACTGAAGATCAGGTCCAGGGTATGACCTGTGAAAGTCCTGTATCTTATAACTATCAAAGTGCTTTTTTCTCAGAGGTAGCTATCAGGTTGTTAGAAGGGGACATCCAAATTAGTGGCCCCAGCCATTGATGAGGAATTCTATTTAATTAATTAAATTTATTTTTAGGGAGAATGGAAGAAGCAGAAAATATAGAGGAGGTAGAAAACAAAATGTAGGGAAGGAAAGGGTTAGGAAATAGAGCCCATACATTTGGAGAACTCCGTTGAGGGGGTAAATCTCTCTTTTGTAATCCTAACAGGTAGTGAATGAAGTATTGCATGAATTTTGACTCTAAGATACAGTTTTTCATAATATACGTTTTGGTAGCGGTGGAATTAAATCTTAGGCCACATCTACACTACCACTTATGGAAAAAACACCCCCGCTCAGCGACATAAATTTCACTGGCATATGTGGTAGTGTGCACAGTGCTATGTCAGCGGGACATAGCTACTACCGCTCGTTGGGGAGTGGTTTAATTACGTTGATGGGAGAGTTCTTCTCCGTCGGCATAGAGTGGCTACATGAGAGACCTTACAGCAGGACAGCTGCACTGATAAAGTTATCCCATTGTAAGGTCTCTAGTGTAGACATAGCCTTAGTATAAACTATATGGGCCATACTGTCATCACAGATGTAGCTATCCCAGGTCTGCTGCTTGTACTGCTGACGTTATATTGACTCTACTTCCTTGGTCTTTGTAGCTTTTACTTTACTTCTTTGGTGCAAAACATTCCTGTTGTTTGTGCAGAGTCATCTCTTATCTATTGGTAGGTCTGCACTTATGACAGAGTGTAGAATACCAATGCTGCAAACCCAGCCAGCACAGATATAAATAGCAGCATAGATGATGAGGCACTGCTTAGTCCAGGGGTAGGCAACCTATGGCACGCATGCCAAAGGCGGCACACGAGCTGATTTTCAGTGGCACTCACACTGTCCGGGTCCTGGCCACTGGTCCGGGAGGCTCTGCATTTTAATTTAATTTTAAATGAATGTTTAAATCTTAAACATTTTAAAAACCTTATTTACTTTACATACAACAATAGTTTAGTTATAAGACTTATAGAAAGAGACCTTCTAAAAAGGTTAAAATGTATTACTGGCACGCGAAACCTTAAATTAGAGTGAATAAATGAACACTCGGCACACCACTTCTGAAAGGTTGCCGACCCCTAGCTTACTCCAATAGTGCCGTAGATGCCAGAACCCTACGGGTGTACCCCCTACTCTGCTCTGTACATGCCCAGGCAGTGCTGCTCAGGTCTACGCTGCTATTTTTAGCGATGTCCTGGAGACATTCCAAAATTAACACCTAGTTTATTTAAATGAAGGTAATTCATAACCTCCATTGCAGGCAAATACTGCTCTCTCTGCATAGCCTTGGGGGCCATCATGTAGAATCAACATGATTTTTGCTTCCCAAGATGTGGAGCTGGAATTGGGGAGCCTATGCAGCAGATACACATGCTCTGAAAACTAAAGGGATCTTATGGTGTACAGCTAAGGGGATTTTAGGGGTGGGAGCCAGCAGATCCTCCTGTTAGATGGATTCATCAGGTTTTTTTCTTCCTGTATCTGGTTTGAATAGAAGCAGAGGGCTGAGGCGAAGGTGGTTTTCAGGAAGAACCTCTCACTATACAACTCTGTTGTTCAGTAGGGTGAGGATCCGGAATATAGACAGTTCACACCTTTGCATTGTTTTCAGATGTCCGTCTGTCAACCTGTCGTGGAACAGGGTAACACTCACAATAAGCTCATATTCAGCTGAGGCAGCATCAGGCTTATTCCGAGAACACAACACAGCACCTAATGGGTAAGGAGCAGCTTTTGTGTTGAGCAGACACTGAGTGGCACTAGATAAATTCTTACATATCAGGTATGGAATGGCCTCTTGTGGGCAACACCCAATATGGGGTGAGCTATACCAATTCAATTACAAACCCTGCACTGGCTGTGTGAGTTCCTTACAGGACCCAGGAAGACAACATTACGGGCTTCTCTATAGGGGGATTTAGTTTGTACTGAGTTGGCGGACAGTAGGTGGTGCACAATATATAGGCATGCTAATAGGGCGTACCTAGGAAAGCTGTACTCTCTTTCAGTTTGCATCATTGTGTACACACAGCAGGGGCTTGGTGTGCACTAAGCATGCAGCATTTCGAGAGGGTATCCGCAAAATGCTTTACTTTGCTACTGAGCTCTGTGCATTCTGGGTTTTTTTTCTCACTGTGTGTTGTGGGATAATGTAATGGAGGTCAATGAAACTCTGAGATTTGGGGTCAAACTCCAAAAAATCCACTCTCTGTCTCATACTTCCTGCCTTTTTGGGTTGGCTAGTACCATTTTTGAATTGCTGTCATGGAGAAATAGATGACTGGGGCTATTGTCATGCAGGTGTGTGCTGCCATGCAGAAGGTACTGTTTCACTGGTTTATGAAGTTTGGTAATGCACAGGAGATTGACTGCTTTTCATGGATGGAGTTCCCAAATTGTATTGGGGTAATCGATGAGACACATGTGTGCCTATCATTTGCCCCCACATTTGGCTTCGGAGTTTATAACCAGACAGGGGTATTTCTCCATGGTGCTCCAAGGCCTGGCTGACCACTGCAGCAGGTTTACAAACCTAAACGTAGGGTAGTTGGCAAAGGTCCACGATGCTAGGATCTTTCGGAATTCACGCTTGTTTACCTTAATGCATAATGGATAGTTTGCTCCCAGGATCACTATGGATATTAATGGTGTGGAGATTGCTCTGGTTATCTGGGGAGACCAGTTTATCCTCTGTTTTTGTAGCTAATAAAGTAATTTACAGACCACGGAGACAGAAGGCAGTAATGATCGTGTGCATAGTTGCAGAATGACAGCGGAATGGGCATTTGGCCATCTGAACGCAAGGCAGTACTGTCTTATGGCTAGACATAAATTTATGGTACAACAAAGTTTTCCCTAAGGTTATATCTCTGTGTTGTATTTTTGCATAGTATTTGTGAGAGTAAGGGGGAGAGTCTTAACAGTGGGTGGGAGGCTGAGGAGTGCAGAGCCTTGTTTGGTGGTATGAGCAGCCATCAAGGCTTCCGCCAGAAAGCATAAACCACTACGGCAATTCTGTTAGGGGTGTCTTGTTCTTTCTTTTTCAGGCCCCAGGCTCAAATGTGGAAATGTATGTCCAGCACTTATCCCGGTTGTGGGGTTGGTGCTGGGAGCAGTGTTGGATCGTGAGCATTGGAGTTGCTTTCATTGGTCGCAGAAGTAGCATGTTGTTGCACTGTGTATCTTGTGTCTGTGCTTTTGTACTTCTGTAAAAACCTATGAGTTGCGAACATTTGTTTCTTGTTTCATGCCCTGCAGAGTCTTTGTGACTTTTTAATGTTTTTATTGCACAAGTGATGCCGGCACATAACAGCCAAAATAATACTTGGAAAATGTTACAAATTTGCTCATCGTGATTGTAACAACATGAAACACAGCTTTAATGTGAAGAAGTCTGAAATTCAAATAAAGAATGATGGAGGGGGGCAGCACACAACAATGGGTGGGAGGCACGCTCCTGTTCTCAGGTGAGTGAATGTCTTACTTTTGCTGGTTCATGTTTTTCTGGAGTTGGGGCTCAAAGTTGCCAAGTGCATTGTATGGCTTGAATGTACTGGGCTCCCATGTTTTGATGTTCACACTTCTCTGTGATGGTACTGGGAAGGGGACTGACCTCTGCAGGAGTACAGCCGTGGGGCTACAGCAGGGAACGACTGCTGGTGTTCCCAATACGCTGTATTATCCAGGGGCTTCAGAACATGGCTCAGTCCTAATTGAGGGCACTTCATTTACTGAGGGCCTAATAGCAGCATGTGTTCCAGCAGAGCATTGTGCCTGTGCATTGCCTCTGGAAATTACTTTTTTTATGCCCCTGTCTTTCTCTATGATATTTCTGGTTATAGCAGCGCTGTCCCAAGCTGCTTAATTTCTGTCTCTGGATAGTTGCCAGTCTTTCTCCCGCTCAGATTTAAAAAACACCATCCAGCTCTCTGTAGTTCTCTAGTTTTTTTTTGAGCCTGTAAGAAGGGCTCCAAACATCTCACTCTTAGACTTCTATTTCTTCCCCTTCAGGTTGGACAGCTGTTCAGCTGTTGATAAAGGCCCTGTCCTGGAGGGTGTTGCTGCTGGAGGTCCCGGGGGAGTAGAGAAAAAAGCAAGTGGTTATTGTTCATATTACAACTATTTTCATAGAAGTAATCATAGCATTTTTTTAGTCCTCTGTTTCTGAATTCCATTCCCTGAGGCTCATCCCAGATTTGGGGAAACCTCAGACGGTAAGTGGCGTGTGAATGGGGGCAAGATTGAGATGTTCCTGGTTTGGGTCTCCAGTTATTATATGGGGTCTGAGAGGTTAATGGGGGGCAGGATAGTAGTCCCCTCTGTATCCCCGTTAGATTGTCCTGATTCCCAATGACAGAGAGGCAGAGAATGGTCTTATTCAGAAAGGTAAAAAGGGCAGACCCAGTGAGAGATGCTGTGAAGTTACCTAGATGGACTCCCCCACCCCACCCCTCCATAAAGCTGCAGGAGCAGAAGGAGTTGTGAGCTATGCCAAGGGTGGTGCAGCTGTCCCACAGAATGTCCGTATTAAAGTCGAGCAATTTCTCAGTCTTATATTCTGTTTAATGTCCCCTGCAGACATTCAGAAAGTTCAGAGAAAATAGCCTGGGTTCTGCACTGATTATTTGAAACCTTTACTGCTCCCAGGTCTTTCCCCTTCCTCCCCCCCCCCCCCCCCATGAAATATGTAACCTGATGAAAAGCCATTAAGAGCTGCCTGGCTATGCTACTCCTAACCTAAATGTCTTTTCCTGTACAAATCCCTGTAACAGGTTGTTTGTACCTGAGCAGGGAGCAGTAGCCTGAATGCCCACACCTAGTATACCTCATGTAAGCTGTGAATACTAACTAAACTTTTTTTCCTGTAACAGCTGTCTCAATAAACATTTGAATTTCACACAACTAAATAGTATCATTATGGAATGTTCTGTGGGAAGGCAGGGGAGGGGAAGTAGAGGCTGTCTGAGCCTGCACCTTGCAAGTTTTGAGCATGTGAATGGAGTTAGGAGTGGGGGGACGTGATGCAGCATTTGCCAGGAAGGAACGATGTGGGGAGGGAGAAAGAAATTAATAGATGGGAGTGGATGGATTTGAAAACAGATAACGGACAACAGGGCTTCAGCACAAGATAAAAGCTGATTGCCTGGCTGGTCCAGCCGCCATTTTGAAATTGTGTTGCGGGAGGGGTTGGGGCAGTATGACGGCGAATAGCGTTGGGTGAGGGAGGGAGGGGATGGAGATTTGGGAAGGTTTCTAGCTCACATCTATCAATAATGGCAGCGGCCACGAGGCACCTGGCACTGAAGTTAACAGCACTATAGCATAATAATAAATTGAAGATAGGTCCCCTCAATAGGATCTTCCTCCTGTGTCCTGGGCTGGATTTGGGTCTGGGAATTGGGCGGCTGTGAGTTCCGAAGAGAGCTTGGCTGTTCGGGGAGATCTCTTCACTGTCCCACTCGTCATCTGCAAGGGCCCTAGTGTCCTAGGTGGTGGAAGTGGTGGAATACCACTGTTCACAAGGGCCCAGGGTTCTGTTGTGGTGTTCCAGCAAAAACTCCTGCCCAATTGCCTATAGCATAGACTAGTTACACGCACGCCACTAGGCTTTTTGTTATCCCTTATGTTTTTCGAGCGTTCACTCTTTATACGGCACTGGTAGGCATTCTAGCTGTGACCCTTCTCAGGCATCAGCTTTGAGATCCCCACAAAACGTTTCTTATTGTGGTGGTCGGTCACAAGAGTTGCCTGCACAGTTTCTTGTTCTCAGATAGCGAGGAGATTAAGGATCTCACCATGGCTCCAAGAGACTGCTCGAGGCATATTGTAAGACTGCTGGAGTAATATCACTATAATGCTGTTATGCTGACATATTTGAATCCTGGAGCAAATGGGCCAATTCTGGTCCCATGCCAGTTTTTATACATCTGGTCAACTTGACTCTGGAGTAGTGGAGGCTACACATATAATCAAGTCAGTCACGGACACCCACAAAAGCAGTGTAGGATAGCCGTTGGAGTACTGCCAAAGTAGTGAGGAAGAAGAATAATGTGCACATGAGTTAGTGCAGATTTACTTTTCAATTCACATCAAATTTAGTATAGTTTGAAAGAAGACTCCAGAATTTGCACTGAGTAGGAAGTTAGTGCACTTTAAAGGTTTGCATTGTGTGGATGCAAGCATTTTCAATCAGCACAAACTCAAATTAGCATGGACTAAACCCCCTCTGTAGACAAGTGCTACAATGATTGATTTACATTCAGTACACATTTGAAAGGTTTTCTTCTCAACCTTACAGGCTACAAACATGGGGTTTTTTTTGTTATTTTTAAGAAAGTTTTGGTTATGCATTATTTGTGTTAGAGTAGCACTCAGAGTCCTCAACCAGATTGTTCCTCATTGTGCAGGGTACTATACAAACATTGGGATAATGTGCCAGCTAATGAGGGAACTTTTCTACTCACCATTGGTAAATGCATTTGTCAAGCCCTGGCTCACTGATTTACTGTTTACATGGCTGTCTTAAATAGTATTTGTACTTCTGTGTGATTCATTGTGAGTCATAAAATGTGCAACAGCTGAAGCTAGCTAAGAATTTTTGTTTTGCATTTAACTAGATGGCATAGCACTAAAGAAAACAGGACTGTGGTTGGAAGGGTCTTTTCTGAAATGAGTAAAGAAATATAATTCATGTTTGCTCTCAATTTTAATAACTCTTAAGGATTAATTTTTAGACTGATGGTTTATTGAATTGTAAACAGCATTTTCAGTTGTCTCAAAGAAAATGAGAATTGTTTTCCAAATCACAGCTCTCGTATAAATCTATTAATAGACCCTACATTTGTTATTTTAAAGGGTTTGTTGTGTATTATCTATCTTACATTAACTTCTTCAGTGAGAAATTAGTTGTCCTGCAAAAATTCTCCTTTTACAATTAATTTTGTAGCAAACCAGAGAGTTGTCGAACAGCTTGGAAGATAAAGAGAGTGCACAAATACAATGACTAAGTTTTAGTCAGTTATGTTGAATATGCAGTTCCATACTTAAAGGAACACTCACAGTTTAATAATCATGAGCAAGATTTTCAGCTGAAGTAAATGGACACAATCTATATTTCAGAAATATGGGGCCAGATCCCAACCTGGTATAAATTGATAGTGGAACTATACCGATTTACATCAGCTAAGAATTTAATCCCATATTTTAAAAATATAAGTGTTCTTATCAACATTATAATATTTTCAGTTATTAAGTGAAACTTCAGAACACAAGTTTGTTTTTCACTTGTTCTTCCCCACCCCAGTCCTTATCCCAGGTGTATTCTCCTTTGTAACCCAGTCCCAGTTTCCGCTCCTCAGGCTTCTTGACACAGTCTCTTCCCACCTACTCCCTGTCTTATTGCCTAGCCAGTTGCAGTTCCCACCTCCCTTCTGGGTCTGTCTAAATCTCAGCCCTTTGCCCCTTCCCTGGGTCCTTGTTGCAATCTCTTTGCCCAGGCAGCTCTATACTGCCCTGCCCTCCCCCCCGCCACCACACCACACACTCAGGATCTCAGTTCTTCCCCTCCATCTTTCATTCCCCAGTCCTCAGGCTCCCTCTCCCCCACCCCGCCCATGGCTGCTTGACCCACTTGACTCCTTCATTCCACCATATCTGCTTTGGCTCTTGTTCCCTCAGTATTCACAGGCACCTTCTTCCTTCACATTGCCTAGGTGCCAGCAAGAGAGTCAATGAGAGTACAGAAGGGAGAGTCTCTTCACCCTAGCCCTGAACAGCAATTGCAGGGAAAGTTCTGAGCGCCTGTATACCCAGACTGGAACATGCTGAATTGAGCTATGGAGATGGCACGTGTGCAGTACAGTCACATACAGAAGATGTAGCATGCAAATTTGGGCAGGTGTTCTTTGCAACAGCAAAAGATACATCCGTGGTACAAAGGTCAGTTGCCCGCCAAATGTCTTTGTCCAAAGTATAGGGATGCTAGACCTTCTCAACAAAATGGCGTAAGGATTTTTTTAACATGGCAAAACATGTTTTCCCCTAAATTTGTTCTTAGAAATGGCTGACCCATTTTGGCCGAAACATTTCAAAAAACAAACAAATGAAACCAAACAAACGGGGTGGGGGTGGGGGGACAAAACAACCCACTACAGCCTGAGGCAGATGCTCAGGATGGAGAATTTCAGCTCAACTTGTTAAAGTTTGGCACTGTTACAAGAATCTGAAAACATGGTCATGTAACAGGCGGTGCTGCTAGCTCCATCTATAACATAGGCTATCTCCAGTAACTGCACAAACTTGTTGGATTCAACTGGTTGCGGAGGTGGGTCTCAAAGAGGTACCTGGATGTGGAGAGAATATATGGCCTGTGAACCAGTTTGGGAAGGATGTTCTAGTTGCAGGGGTTATTGTGAAAGAACATGGGGAGATGCATATGGGGAAAGAGAATAAACAGGACTTCAAAGCTTTCGTCATTGACTGAATGTAGGGGCTGTTTCAGAAAAGAGACCAGGGTGGACTGGTAGGAAACAGAGCAGAGAGATGCCAGAAGGCTGGGATAAGAAGCTTGAACTTGCTGCACTGGTGGAGGGGAAGCCAGAGTAGGGAGACAAAGGGAAGAAGGGGTGGAGTTGTGGTCAGATTGGTGGGTAAAGAAGATAGTCACAGCAGCTGTGAGGGGCAAGAATAGGGCAATTTGCATTTTATGGAGGCCAGAGAGGAGGAGAGTGCAGTAATTAAGAGGAGAGGTGACCAGGCCTGAAAAAAGTAGAAGAAGAAGAATGGGTTTTGGAAATGCTTCATTTCAGATATGCAAAACAGTCAATAATAAACAAAGGGGCCTTGGGTTACAACTTTTAAATGAATGAGAGCTTTGTTTTTGCCTTGTCTATTCATATATTTAAGCTTTTATTTTTCTAAAAAGGAGACACATTTGTTTACAGCGCAGCGCTACTGTAGATTTCTTATATTTTTACATGTTTAGCTTTTAATTTAATTGGAAGTTCATGTTCCTTTTTTTAAAAACATAACCCTTCATTCACTGTCCCATTTTGCTGAGGTATTCTGTTGCAGTAGAACATAATGGCATTCTAGCAGCATTTGTGTTTCAAAGTGAGGAAGCTGGTACATGATTTAGCATCTCTATTGCTTCATGCACGCAAACTTTTTGACCTGAGGGCCACATCGGGTTTCCGAAATTGTATGGAGGGCCGGTTAGGGGAGGCTATGCCTCCCCAAACAGCCTGGCATGACCTGGCCCCGGCCCCCATCCGACCCCCCGCTGCTTCTTGCCCCCTGACGGCCCCCCCGGGACTACTGCCCCATCCAACCCCTCCATTCCCTGTCCCCTGACGGCCCCCCCGGACCCCTGCCCTATCCACCCCTCCTTGTCCCCTGACAGCCCCCAGTTCCCTTGCCACTGACTGTCCCCTGCTGCCCCATCCAACCGCTCCTCTCATTCCTGACTGCCCCCCTGAGACCCCTGTCACCATTCAACCCCCATGTTCCCCCCTCTGACCGCCCCGACCCCTATCCACACCCCCACCCCCTGACCCCCACCCCGAACTCCCCTGCCCTCTATCCAACACCCCCCTGCTCCCTACCCCCTTATCTCGCTGCCTGTAGCACCAGTGGCACTACAGCCATGCCGCCCAGAGCACCAGGACAGGCAGCCGTGCCGTGCGGCTGGAGCCAGCCATGCCACTGCGCAGCACAGAGCACCGGGTCAACAAGAGCTCGCAGCCCCGCCACCCAGAGCGTTGCCCCGGCGGCTCAGGGAGCAGAGGCTGGGGGGAGGGGGATCAGCAGGGGAGGGGCTAGCCTACCAGGGCAGGAGCTCAGGGGCCGGGCAGGAGGGTCCCACGGGGCAGGTGTGGCCTGCGGGCTGTAGTTTACCCACCTCTAATGTAGAAGGTCCAGCAGTCAAAGTGTTAAAATTTTGACTTGACGATTGCTAGGAGTCTTCAGAAATGACATGCTTCAACCTCACTGCAAATGGACAGCACGTGCATTCTAATCAAACTGAACGTAGTTTGGGTACTGCTGACCCTGACCCTATGCCTGCCAAGTATATTAAAATGATAATATATTATTGATTGCATTTTTATTGTAAGTGTTCCATAACTGTACACAAAAGTCTGATCTCTTGTGAAAGAAACCACATAGATATCACAGACACTAAACAATAATGTTATGCAGTATTGAGATGTAAACATATTTATGTTTCAGCATAGATGTTTTTTGGTTGTATTTTTTTAAAAAACTTGAAGGCTAAATTATTTGGAATACAGTGCATGAATAAATCTCAGTAACAAAACAGATGAAGCATTGCTTCACTTCTACAATTCTGTTTATTTTCTACAATACATTTTCGTGTTAACATAAGCTTTTTAAAACCATACCATAGCAAATGTTGACTGCAAGTATGGTAGTGGTGGTTTGTTTCATATAGGTGTCACTTTATCTCCTTGGTAACACTGCTTTCCTGTGAGAGGGAAATTTCTTGTACATCAGTATGGATGCATTGTTTTTACACTTTAGAAGTGCTGTGTTGCCTTGTCAATCATCCTATTACAACCAGTTTAAGACCAGTAGAACTGACGAACTTGTGTGTGATTGGGTACCATATGCTGGGAGGGATTTGTTAGAAGGAAGGGCTGCAGTCTTTCAGCAACAGAGTTCAGGCTGTGTCTTTGCTTCATCATCTGAGAGAAAATCCCCAGATAAGGCATAAAGCTTTCAGAGTACAAAAAAATAGGGTGATAATTATTTTACATGAAAACTACTTATCATAATGATGCAATGGAAAAGATGTGGTCATTTGATCATATCATACGTTTCCGTTCACATTGTAAATGTGTCGAATAGACAGAGCTAAACAAGGTAAGAGGATCATTGTCTTTTATTGAATGTTTAAAGAGTTTGCTGCAGTATGCTGCATACCATATGTGTTGCTTGGGAGTCAAGGAAACAAGGTTTCTCCGGGCATATGTAGTCCTTGGAGGTGAAATGTGAATTTTATATGATCTTGTATGAGTGAATTAATTTTTAAAATGTAAATTGTTCTCTTGAGAAATAGAACACAAGTATATGTATATTTCATTCAAAATAACACCATTAAAAAAAGGAAATGTATTGGTATGTTTCAAAAAATACTGTTAGCCGAATTGGATTCTTCGCTGGGTTTTCATCTGATAGTGGTTGCTTGGTTTAATAAAGGCAATTGGTTAAGCTAAAAATCAATAAAGTTTACAGTAGATATGTTTGAAGATTCAGATGGAATTGGAACATGTCCGTTCTAAGCCATTGCCAATATAAGGTCTGAACTAAAAACATGATTGTCATTCCACTATGACTTGTATAATACTGTAAGTATTTTTTCAATACACAGTGATTCCCTGTGTTCTTAAGGCAAGCTTCTAAAGAGTTTTAGATATTGTCGTTTAGTTGAACATTTCCCTGCCATTTCCAGGTCTTTGTTTTAGGTTTAAAAGTAGAACCTTAATCTAAAACAGGAAAATCAAGGTTAATAATACTTACTGCAATTATCTGATCTTTATACATTTTTAATGAGAACACACAGCCAGCAGAATAATTTAATGAGCAGACTGGCTTTTAAAGCAGTGCTTTCACTATGCTGCACAATATCAACTTTCTTCCTGAAAACTAGCAGGAGGAAGCAATGGAGAAGATTTATGTTAAATGGTCTTGGCAATGAGAAGGAAAGGAGGTATTTGGGACAAAAGTCTATTAAATTTTACATGGAATGGGGAGTTTGTACTGTATTGTTAGACCATGAAAGCAAGAGTTTATAGTAAATTTCACCAGAACATTGCAAGAGAGGTATGCAAATATAGGGTCTAATCCTGTGAGGTGCGAAGCTTCTTCCACTTCCATTGACTTCAGTGGGTGCTGATGTTACTCAGTACCTCCCATGATCAAACCCATAGATAGCAACAGGAATTAACCCTGTCTTCAAAAACATTGCAGTACTGCAGAATTTCCTGTGTATACAAGATGTAGTATAATTTTAAAAGAACAAGCAAAAAAATAATTGTAATGACTTCAGGTAAAGCAGTGAGAATTTCTCTTATTTTTTCTCTAATGCCTATTATCATATTATCTAAGCATTACTACTCAAAGCACTGTTACCCACAGATGTGAAATAATTAAGATTGAGTTGATGAACAGTAAATATCAATGTGTTTAAAGAAGAAAACGAATTTAAAAACATTCTTACTGCCTATAAACATTAGCAATAGTGTAATTTTCAGAAGAGGTTTTGAATAATTGCACTAGTAACAAGGTAAACTATTTTTAAAGGGCAACATTATATAGATTCTTATAGACGTACCATTTATACCTTCAAGGAGAAGTACAGGACACTAGCTCGAAACTTCTGATGTCATCTCCCAATTCTTCATGGTCCACTTATACTTTTTTTTTTTTTTTTTTTGATGGGCAGGAGTTGGTTCATGTCTGAAAATACCCAACTAAATGCTGGATGAAGCAGTTGACACTAATTTTGGATTGTTATGTTCCAAACTTGTAACTTTTAAATGCTTAACTCATCTGAGTTAATGTAATAATGTGTTTCTTTAAATAATTTTAACAAATCTATTATTAAATATAAAAGGATAGAGAGTCATTAAGACTTCTGCTAATGTCACAGATTGGTATTATGTCAACAATGTTTCCAATTGCTACCTAAATTTTAAATGTAGTATTTCTGTCTACCTTCATGGAGTATGCATCAAGCAACCTAGAGGAAAACTATTTGTGAAAAATTAAATAAATAGTTCCATCTCTTTCAAACTACATAATAAAATTTAAAATTTAGGAACAGGATTTTTCTTCACATACAGAGTTTGTTTTTGTGTGTGTTTAAAAAACAAGCAATTCTCCTTAAGGATACATGTATGAACCTTCCCTTTTAGATTCTTCCCACACAAAACAGACCTGTTATACTTTCAGGTGGGCTTTTAGTCTTATGATATAGCTGGGAGAAAAAAATTGAAATTATTTGTAATGAACATGTAAATACTTGATATTAAATTTATTTGGGGCTAGATTCTAATAACCTTACTCGTGTTTAGTAGTAAAAATTTCTCCATGAGTAGCCCCATGGATTTTAGTGGGACTACTTGTGGAGTAACTTATGACTTGGTATGGGTAAGGATGGCAAAATCTGGCCCTTAGAAATAGTATGTAGTCACTTTTTTATATACCATGGCTATGGTGAAACCAAGTTTAGTCAAGTTTTTTCAGTAATGTAAAGTTGTATTTACTGATGGATATCTACTTTTGTATGAGCTTATGCAGTGTTTGTTTTGATTGAAAAGCAAATTATTAATTTGTAAGGAACTTAGTTTTAGGATACATATAGTATACATGCTTCAGCAGTAGCGTAGTGCTGTGCAGAAATCAGGTGTGCTTCCTGCACATTTGAATCCAGCTTTTCACAGAGTACACAGGGCCTAGTATGTTTGTGATATCATCAACTGTTAGAGGAGAAAAACAGTTGAGCTCCAGTCCCAGAGGTACAAGGAAAACAATCAGATATTTTTGTTTTTAAATGTATCTCTTTTTATTATTATTATTTTGAAATATAAAGCTGGCAATTAACTTAAGATATACTCTCTACTTTCTACTATTTCTTCTGTATCAGGAAAGTAGATATGAATGACACTGCAAAATTCAAATTAGGGAATACTTACAGAAGTACATCTCAGTCTTTACTTACCTACATCCTAGAACAATAAGTGAAGCATCCAAAAAAATAACAGCACTCAGTAATGAAGTAGGAAGTAAGGGAATAGTCTGTCCACTGTTTGAATGAGTAATGTGTAAATAGGTGAGGGGAAGGAAGATGTGTTTATGTCAAATAGGAAAGAAGACAGAAAAGTTATAACAGTATAGTTCCTACATAGAAAGCAGAGTAGGATATAGGGACGGATGGTTCCTCGTTAGATTCTGTGTTCATTTCCTTTTTTCATCAATAATTTTTAGACATATCTGTGTGGAAGACACCTCCTGAAAGAGAAAAGGCTTGTTATATATTACATTGCTCATAAATGGAGACAAGATAGATGCAGAGGTCTATATGTTAATAAAACCGTCTATACTGTAGTCAGTATTTCTTTTACAAGATCTGTATCAGGAAAAAAATAAAGTGTTCACTGTGTTTTAAAAGTTTTACAGGATGCAGCTAGGCTTCTCTCCATCTTTCAGGATTCAGTGAGAATGGCAATTACAGAACTTTGGGTAGCAAACTTATTTTTTGTAGATTCTGATTACTACTATTAACAGACAGTATAGAAGATCATCGTCAATATCTAGACCCAGCAAAGAATGGATTTTATTTTCTCCAGTGTTTCTTCCTAGGTGTGCAAAATATTTCCCTATAGGATTCTGGGGGGTTTGAGATTTTCAGTTACTTGCTTCATGAGTTATTGTATATGCCGTGGGGTCCACAGTCTATTTTTCACAAGTGTCTTTAATTTTCTGAGTGTGTCATTTTGTGTCCTTTTTTTTTTTGTACTTGTCATATGCAGTTTTCTGGACTTTGCAGTTTGTCAGCTGTCGAGAACTTAAGTGATGGCTTCCTGATGGCTTCCAATTTATTATCAGAATTTGCTTTCCAGAGTGGAGTTCATTTTATTTGTTTTCTGGTTTAACGTTTCCAGCAGATCTCTACTAGAGAGCTCTCCTGATGCTGAAGTGGTGATGATATGGCAGATCTGGTCTGTGAAGAGTCAGTGGGACACACAAGCTTAGTTTTTAATGCTTTGTGATTGTCATACAACTTAAATAATTTACAGCATTATTATTAGCTGTTTATAACAAATATGTAAATATTTAACACTAAATGCCACAGTTTGTAAACAAACAGCTGTAACTCTGCATTTCTGGATTCTCTGACCATCAGGCCCTGTCCCCTTTTGTAACTTAAGTGTACACATGTGTTCTGTTAATGATTTAGGACTTCAACACTAGTTTGTATTTTATTTATGTGAAAGGTTGAAAGAATTATCCTGGGATTTCTTTGACAGCAGCACTCATTGCTAGCTAGCACAGTGCTCAGTAAGGGCTGTGAGGATGGTGATCCTATTGTTTCTATTCTAGCTAGCCTCAGGGCTGCCCGGGAGGGAGGGGGGCAAGTGGGGCAATTTGCCCCAGGCCCCACGGGGCCCCCACGAGAATATAGTATTCTATAGTATTGCAACTTTTTTTTATGGAAGGAGCCCCCGAAATTTCTTTGCCCCGGGCCCCTTGAATCCTCTGGGCAGCCCTGGCCATCCTACTTGCCCCTAGCCCTCTTCCCATGAATGAGGTTGGGGACATCCGCCAGTCTCCAGTCATCAGGGCAAGACCTCCATGCTGTGCCCTCTAATTTGTGTGTCTGTGGGTTAGGTTGGGGTGACATCCACACCCCATTTCCTCCAATAAAATAGAAAACAAGTTCTTTGCTGGATTAGCAGGGTACAGAACTGCAGTATCAACTAGTGTGGTAACAGCCACGGGACTATTGGGCAGACTCAAGAGGTCTTTATATGGAAGGGCAGGAAATGTGCATGCAAGAGAGTAAGAAGGTGGTTTTGTGTGGATTGGCTGTGCTGCAGTACTGCTTTTCTAATGGATGCACTGAGCACGCATGGAGTTTTGTTCTAGAAGCAATGTGTGCTACTGTCTCCCAGGACTGTATGTCACTTCAAATTAAAAAGCATTTCAGATCACATTTAATTTTTCCAGTTCTTTCTGTGTCTTTTAAGTCCCTCTGCTGCTACTTGGCACTTTCTGAACCCAGACTGTTCTGTGGCCTTAACTTCTTTACAGAACACTTTATTGCCATGGTGGCTCCATTCTGTGCAGGCAGTGGGAAGCCTCTGAAAGTGCTGTGTCTGTGCTGCAGAATCTGGGTAGCCAGCATTTAAAAAAAAAACAACAACAACAACCAAAAACCTAATGTAATGCTCATTACTCTGACTGTGAAGTGAACCCACATCACTTTCAAAGGCTTCTGCTCCCTGCACAGTGTGTGTCCACAGTAGCAGCTCTTTGAAGTGGCAACACCACCATCAAGTCAAGCAGGCAGCTTGATATTGGGCATAATCAATCCTAAAGTGACCAGGAGGAACAGCATACATCTTAAAGGGTATGTCAACACTGCAGTGTATACCCGTGTCCTGGCTCATGTGCTTGCAGACATATGCTTGCCAACCACAGCTCCGAATGTCTGTACTGTCAGACTCACACTATCCTTACCTGTGTATCAAGGCCATGCAGGTTCTGCAGTTACACGGGTTTGGGGATAGGATTCCGGCTGGAGCCACTCTAGGAATTGTTTTACAGTGGTGTTGGAGGAGAACTTGTTGAGCCTCTGCGTGGAAACTGGTTTTAGTCCACTAACAAATTTAGGCTCTTCATGCTCCATCTGGGGCCTTGGCATGAAGCTGCTCATGCTTGTGACTGAACTGTTTGAGGAAGGGTAAATTTTTCTACAAGACAGTGGCTGACATTTCAGCAGCGGTTTTTGGCTCTTGGAAGACAGCAGTGAGTCTCAGAGGGGAAGTATATTCATGACAGCCTACGCACAACTCTAGCTGCCTTTGCTATGGATTCCCCGTGGCAGACTGCCACTTCTGGTGCAAAATAATTAGAACAACATGGTGGGAATACGTTGTCGTGGAGACCTGGGATGAGCGGCAATGGTCCAGAACTTCCGCATGAGGAAGCAGACCTTCATGGAGCTCTGTGAGGAATTCGCCCCTCTCCATCTGATCCTCTGGCCCCAGGACACGCAAAAGAGGGAGAACATATAAGAACGAATCATGCCAAACCAACCTAATTTTCTTCTTTGACAGGGTTACTGGCCTAGTGGATAAGGGGAAGCTGTAGATGTGATATATCTTGATTTTAGTAAGGCTTTCGACTATCTCACATGACATTCTCATGAACAAATTAGGGAAATGTGGTCTAGATGAAATTACTATCAAGTGGGTGCACAACTGGTTGAAAGGCCATACTCAGAGTAGTTATCAGCAGTTTGCTGTCTAATTGGAGGGGGTGGGCTATCTAGTGGAGTCCTGCCAGGGGTCAGTCCTGGGTCTGATATTGTTCACTATTTTCATTTATGACTTGGATAATGGAGTGGAGAGCATGCTTATAACATTTGCAGATGACACCAAGATGGGAGGAGTTGCAAGCACTTTGGAGGATAGGGTTAGAATTAAAAATGACCCTGACAAATTGGAGAATTGGTCTGAATTCAACAAGATGAAATTCAGTAAAGACAAGTGCAAAATACTTCACTCTGAAAGGAAAAATCAAACATACAGCTACAAAATAGGGGATAACTGGCGAGGTGGTATTACTGCTGAAAAGGATCTGAGGGTGATAGTGGATCAGCAACTGAATGAGTCAACAGTGTGATGCAGATGTGAAAAACACTGATATCATTCTGGGTTGTATTAATAGGAGTGTTGTATGTTAAAGATGAGAGGTAATTATCCCACTCTACTTGGCACATGTGAGGCCCAGCCAGTTCTGGACACCACACTTTAGGACAAATTGGAGAGAGTCTAGAGGAGAGCAACAAAAATGATAAAAGGTTTAGAAAACCTGCCCTCTGAGGAAAGTTAAAAAACAAACAAACTGGGATGTTTAGTCATGAGAAACGAAAACTGAGGGGAGACCTGATAACAGTCTCCAAACATGTTAAGGGCTGCTATAAAGAGTGCTATGATTAATTGTTCTATATGTCCACTGAAGGTAGCACAAGAAGTAATGGGCTTAATCTGCAACAAGGGAGATTTAGTTTAGATATTAGGAAAACTTTCTAACTATAAGGGTAGTGACGCGCTGGACTAGAACTCCAAGGGAGGTTGTGGAATCCCCATCATTGGAAGTTTTAAAAAACCTATTTAGACAAACACTTGTCGGGGATGGTTTAGGTTTACTTGGACCTGCCACCGCACAGGTGGCTGGACTTGAAGACTTCTTAAGGTCCCGTCCTGCTCTCCATTTCTATGGTTCTATACCAGTGCCAAAGTAGGTTGCTGTTGCTATCTGGAAGCTGGCTACCCCTCTGACTATTACAGGTCTTTCACAAACCAGTTTGGTGTTGGCAAGTCCACTCTCAGTACTGTAGTGGTGGAGGTTCGTGAGACGATGAATTCTGTAGTCTATCCACAGGTAATGGACACAGACAATGTACCTGAAATAATAGTTGGCTTTGAGAGAAACTGCACTGGGGCTACTGATGGCACTCACATGTCCACGTTTTGGCCTGCCTCAAGGAGGAGATGAATACGTCAGTTGCAAAAAGCACTTGTCCATTGTTCTGCAGGCATTGGTCAACCACAGACAGATTCATAAACACCAACATGGGATGTACTGGCAAGATGCATGATGGCAGAGTGCTGAGAAGATGTGATATTTACATGGGTGGACAAACAGGGATTGTATTACCGCTACATGGTATGGCTATCAGGGTGTCTGTACCCGCTGTTGTTTTATGGGTCCCTATCTACTCTCTACTGCTGTGGCTCATGAAACTGTACTCAGATCTCAGAGCATCTGGCAGAAGATTTAATTACACACTGAGTGGTTGTGGAGTGCACATTTGATTGGCTGAAGACAAGATGGCACTATCTGCCAACTCATTTGGAAGCCAGTGTGGCCAGTGCTGTATGGTATGCTGTGTCCTGTACAATGTCTGTGAGGCTAATTGTGAGAGTTCTCATATTGAGTGGGCTCAAAACACTGCTGGTTTGCAGTCCCAATACAGGCCACCAGAAAGTGCATCTGTCATTGTTGGGACTGGGTCCAGGAGAGCAAGGGAAATAAGGGATGCCTTGTGCACCTACATCCTTGTATTGCCAGGTGCAGTTGATATGGAAATGCGATGCTGTCATGGGGGACTGTAATGCTGTATACGTATCATTATATTTGGTAACTTCTGATTTGTTGATTTTATGTGATTATAAGAGTTTTAAACTTTTATTAAAAGCTTTGAATACAATTTCCTGATTTTTCCCTTCTTTTTCCAAGCACACACCAATGTATTGTACAATCAGACTAATTTATTAACCAAACCAAAGGTATTAAAATACCCAGAAAACCATTGCAGGTATATTAGCTGCCTGGCCTCAAAAACTATTTACAAGTGTGCCAAGTGAAATCAAGTATAACTGTGTTCAAAACAGTGCCAGTTAACTGAAGTCCAAGCTCCACAGTCTCACGGGTAGTGGACTGGATGTCAGAACTGTGCCACCTGTTCTTCCTCCTCCTGGTTGAATGTGTTGACTTTTGTATGCTGCTTTACAGGGGTGTAGTGCACAGGGTATATCAAATGATTCCGGTTCATAGAGTTGTTCATAGCCCACCCAACCCCTGAGTTTTTAGTGACTGCATTGGCTGTAGGATATGGTAGCATGGAAGAGACTCCATTGTCACTGGGGTTGGTACAGGAACCTGGTGGCTGTCAGAGAGATCAGCTGTTTTAACAGTGCCCCAGCCTGATCCCTGTTTCTTTGGTCATGTTGGAGGAAATTGGCAACCATTCTATCCTCTCACTCCCTATCCTGCTCCTCCCCTCCTTCCTGGTATTCCAGGCGTTTATCAGACTTTTGTATGCCATATCATATAACCTGTCATCTCTGGGCTTCTTTCCCCCCTAATGGTTCAGGGTCCTGCCTCCTAAAAGACCTGTCTTCCAGTAGGTCGACTGTCCCAGAAGCTTTGACCTCTTGGCTTGGTGCCATAGAGGCAAAGGACTCCTGCAGTGCTGGTAGAGCTAGAAAGTTGCAGAGCTTTTCCAAGAGCAAACACGGCTCCGACCAAGCTTTGATACTATCCAGACGTGACAAAGAGGGCAAGGAGAAACATTGTTCCAGGCCGATACTGTCAGACGCAGCTTTACCACTGGTACCTCCGCTGTTTGGTTCCTCTGAATTGTGCAAGCCTAAGTGTCTGACTCTGTCGGCCCCCAACTTTTCAGAGTATAATGACTTTTTAGAGTAGCATGGATAGGCAGTTGTGTCCCGTTGCCCTCAGCTGGTACCATCTTTACTACTATCTGAAGCCTTGGGCAGATGGATTACTTGATGAGTATAAAGGCTTTTAAATGAGTCTTCAGGATTTCTAGAAACTGCACATCCTGGTGGTGAGGGTAATAAAGTAGGTTTTTCTGTTAGAACCAAATATTGTAAACGTGGGCAAAACCTTTAATCCTGGGAATGATATATGAAATGGAAAGAACCCAGATTGACTGAGAGAGCTCAGTGTGTGTTTGTGGGGCTGACAGGTAGAAAAGATATAATCTTTTTACTTGCAAGCTAAGCAAATTTTACATGTAAATCAGTGAGACACAATGAATACAAAAACCCACAATATCATTTTGACTAAGTCACTTTTCAGGGTAGAACCATACTTAAGCATAATCACAGCAGTCACACCTCTTTGCTTTCTGATATTTAAAAATTGAGAGAACATATCCCCGATTGATTTTTTTAGTTAGCTCAATTCTTTAGACAAGAATTTTGCCATACCTGCCTGAAAGAAATAAGACCTTGAAACACAAAACCTGTTTGGAGGAAAAAAGTGCTAGGAACAGCCTAATACTTTGGCTTAAAAATAGTCTGTGGTGCATCAAGGGGAGATTTGTGCATGGTCAAATTTAGTTTTTAGATTTGAGTTTAGTATAGGAATTAGGAGAGATGAATAAGAATTGTCCAATATAAATTTAATGTAATATAGATTACGGGACCTATATAGGACTAAAGCAGTAAACAAGTTTAGTTTTTCTTTAAGTAAACAACATAACTGTAGTTATTCTCCTATTTTTTTAAATTCTGATTTTATATTAAAATATGACTGGCAACTCTGCTTGCCCCAAGCTATCTTTTGATTTGCTAGTTTGGCCTTTTTGGTGTCGGAATCGTGCATAAACTCCTAAAGGTGCACAGCTGCGCCTTTATCTGCAGAAGCAGAGTTGAATCTCTATGGTCATTATTAGAGTTGGTCAAAAATGTGTTGCTGGAAAATCGAAACGTTTTGCAGGAATCAATCAATTTTGTCAAATTTAAAAATGTCGATACTTCCTGAGGAATCGATGGCCCTGAGTTTTGACCAACTCTAGTCACTATGTGAAAAGGGTAATGAAAAAAGATAGAGGGGAAAAGTTTTGTATTCATTGTCTCCATTCTATATGGCTTAACTCAGTGAATGTCAGGTGGGGAGGTATTTCTATTTATTTAAAATGTTAAGTGGCTTGAAAGCCCGTTGACTTGAAGGCGCGTCATACCTGGTTTAAGAGCTTGTAAAATATTTTAAAAAGCCATGACCAAAATAGTCTTAATATACTTTTTCAGTTTTTTTGTTTTGAGTCTATTCTCTTTTAATATTTTACTCTAACAAAAATAAAATTGAAGATTTAGTACATTAATCACTTTTACAGTATCATTTTTGTTTCAAAATCTGAAAAGGCAACATCTTGTCTGTTTTTAATTTGGTTTCTGCAAGTCCCCCTCTACCATCGGAGGGTATGTCTACACTTTGAGCTGGTAGTGTAATTCCCTAGTCAGGGAGACAGATCTGTGCTAGCTTTGTTGGAGTTAGCCTATTAAAAATAGAGGGTAGCTGTGGCAGCATGAGTGGAGGGACAGGCTAGCAGCCCTGAGCACATGCCTAGGATATTGCAAATGGGGACAGAAAATAAAATCTGTGCTATTTTGACATCATTACTATAAACTGAATAAATTGTTAGGGTTTAATTGTGCAGGTCCTTTGCTCCCTCTGTGTACTGGCAAAGTACAAAAAATTACTTTTCTGAAAAGAAAAAGGGGATTAAAACAGAATTTTCATACAGCCCCAACTCCTCCAACAAAACAAAGGTGGCATATCTAGACTGGCATAGATGTATTTGAAAAATCAAATTAACAAGTAAGAAACGAGCCATCTCCTGTGCCTTCTTGTATCAGTTCAAATGTGAGGGAAGTTCAATAGCAGTGTTCCACATCACAATAAAAAGGTCATGACCTAAAAATTTGAGAGAACTAAATGTGCACTAAATGACTATGGAAGTCATCATCTGCAGTGACTGCAATAGCACATTTATAACTTGGCCAAAATCTCTGTCTTGCACAGTTTTTGAAGGGAAGCATATTCTCTCTGAGCTTCAGATAGATGGCTGTCTGTGGAATGGGATTTGACTAAATGCCATCAGATTACTGTGGTGGAATCCAAATCTCTGGATCCCGAGGTCTCAGCAGGCTGTAGCATTTTTTCCTCTATTGGCATCTCTGGCACATTTCCTGAGCATCAACTGTCAGTCTGCTGCTCCTTCACAGAAATGGAGCCCCAGAGCCTACCTGCCTTTGGCCTCCAGGGCCAGTGCTGACCCCCCGCCCTGCCACCTAGCTTAAACACACCTTCTCAGAGAACATCCCCCGAAGGTGTGAGCCATCTGGGTTAACTCTTCAGGGGACCAAGTGATAAGTGTAGCATGTAACACATAGACACTTAACTCAGAATTCTAACACATTATTGCTCTTTACTTAATCATGTGAGACTTACACAGATCTTTACAAACATAATAAACGCTACATACGTTTCCCTTACTCTAGTTCGCTCTTTCCTTGGGGGGTCATCTGTATTCAGGTAGGCAGGGTCTCCACTCCTTTGCCTCTCTTGCCTCATCTGGCTTTAGCAGCAGCTTCCCTCATCTTAAACTGGTGAAAAGTGGTCAAAGAGGGAAAGCAAACAGAGAAGCTTCTGCCTTTTGTGACCTTCGAGACCCTCTGGGTAATTCCGTTTCACCTGAACAGGTGACCACAGAGTCCTACCAGGTGACTTTGTTGCTAGGTGACCTCTCCCCTGACAGACCAATTCTCCTGGTTGGGAGCCAGTCTTTTGTCTCGACTGATTACCTTTCAGTGGTCAGGTGCCTAGGTCAGTAACCCTGTTTTGTCATTCCTTTGCCACTCACTTTTTCAATTTTGGTCCAACATGGTAACAGGATAATAAAGAAGATAAAGAACCACACATCCAAAAGAGAGGCTGCAGTCTGGTAAAGAGAGATAGAGTTTCTAAACACAGAACACAGACAGAATTCACCAACTGTACAGACAGATTCTCCAGATCGTCGAAGTGACAGCACCTGTTCCCAGGGTTAACAGGTCCTGGAACCTGAAATAAAACCTCTACTTCCGTCTTTGTCTGGGGTGTCATCTGTAATGATCCGGGGAGGAGAGCATGGGATTGTGTTACACACCTGTGATAACTCACCAAGAAAGTTATGAACCATGGTTTTGCCATCTTTATTGTGTGACAGTGAAATGTATGCACTGAGGAAGGCTGAAGAGTGGAGGATTCAGGTTTTGTGGTCACCATCAAGTGTTCCATATTAAGTGGCAGGACAAGATCAGAAATGAGCAGTTTTGGGCATCACGCTTTAAGAAAGATGTGAACAAATTGGAGCAAGTTCAGAGGAGAGCAACAAAAATTACAAGAGGTTTAGAAAACCTGACATACGGGGAAAGATGGAAAGAACTGACATCTTAAATTTAGAAAATAGATGGCAGAGGCGGGATATAGGTCTTCAAATATGTAAAAGGTTGTTAAAGATAAGTTATCAATTTTTTTCTACATCTACCAATGGTAGGGCAATAAGTAATCAGTTTAGTTTACAACAAAGGAGCTTTCGTTTAATATTATGAAAAACTTTCTAACTATAAGGATGGTTAAGCACTGGAACATGTTACCAAGGGAGGCTGTGGAATCCCTGTTCTTGGAGGTTTTCAAGAACAGCTTCGACCAACACTTGTCAGAGATGGTCTACATATACTTAAGCCTGCCTAAGCACCGGGGGTGGACTAGATGACCTCTTGAGGCCCCTGGCAGCCCTACGTTTTTAAGATCCTGTATTTTGTGGCTGAATCCAGTAACCATCTCCATCGTACTGGTTTTGTTTTGGCAGCTTTCTTGATACAGACCTATTATTAGGATGGAAGACTAGCGAATTACAAACCATATTTACCAAGGAGTTAGTCAGTGATCACTTGGTTGCCAAAAGCTTCAGTGACGTGATAAGATTGCCAGTGAAGGACATAGATAGAAAATCCTGCTAGGAGAATGATCTGGGTGATGCTCGATATAAAAGTAACCTATATCCCTCTGGGATTTGCCTTGAGAATCATCATGATGATGATGATGATGAATAGGAAGATGGACTGGTGTACATCCCATTTTGGGGTTTGATCCAACTCCAGCTCATCCATTCTGCATCAATGTGAATGGACAAGTTGGAGAGTTGCATGTGTGCTCTATATGGTCTTGCAAAGAGGCAGGGTGAGGGGCTGGTGCATCTATTGTTTAGTTTTTTCTAATTAAAACAAAAATGATTCCTCATAACCAAAAGCAAGAAGGGGATGATATAACTTGGCCCAATCCCCCTTCCAGAAGGTCACCAGTCTGTGTTGTAAGTGGACCCAACTGCTGGATCCCATGTGCTTCTAAACCAGCAGGGTCTGGACTGAGTCTAGTCCCTGTTGCTAACTCTCCAGACTCCAGGGTTCAGACCTCTTGTCTGAGCCCTTCCTCACGATTTAGGACTCTGCAATCCAGACTCCTCAGAACCCCCCTCTCCCCCATCCCCTGTTGCTTGCACACAGGCCTCCAGGGTTTCATCTATCTGTGGTTGCTCCAGCTTCTAGTCTGACACCTTTTGGGACAACATGAGAGGCAAGCAGGAAACACAGGCTTAGTAAAGGAATTTGTTAACCACAGTCATTTTACTCTTAAAAAGTACTAGAGAGATTAGTTATTTTGCAAAGTTACATAAGTCCTGAGATGCACCCTCTACTAACTTAATCTCATCCCTTCTGTACGTCTGAGGTCTTGTCAGTGTTTCAGGCTAGGCAGAGGCCATCCTGCCATCTCTCTCTCCAGCCCAGTCTTCTTGCATGTGGTGGTGAATGGCCCCCTTCACAGAGAAGCAACTCATTCTTAAATATAGTCTGTTCCTTTTTGCTGTGTGCTCCACTGATATGCTGGTCTCGTCCTCTTTCCCCAGGCTCTTGTGGAGAGAGTCCATTGTTCCATGGGGATGGGCCAATAGTTGATTGACAGAGTCAGTGGCCCTAGATTGTTGGCTTGATGGCTTCTCTGGGATCATCTTTGAGTGAAGTGTCAAGCACCTTTCCAGGGTAGGTGAGCCTACTGGAATACATCATAATAACCTTGCATTGGCTAAGATTAGACATGAGTTCAGCACATTACACAAAATGAATGTCATAAATTAAAATGGATGTTACCATACAAAATGGAATTCACATCATTTGTCATACAAACCTATTGAAACAGATTCTCCATTGCTACATTCCTGCACTCAGCATAGAATTGGAGTAGGAGGCAGGTCCTTGATGAAACTTAGAGCAGTCTAAGGACTGTTCTACATTGTGCCATCTTGTAACAGCTCCTTACGGGACATTATTCTGAGTAAGAATAGCCAGAGAGCAATGCATTCTAGTTATACCTCAACCCTCCCTAGAGAACCCACTATAGTGTGGGCTGAACTGGGGAGACAGCAGAGCTGTTGGGAAAATGCTTTTGTTGGGGTCATCTTGGGGCTGCTTTCACCTCTGCTGTAGCCCCTCTGAGCTAGGCTGGTGGTATAAAAGGGTCAGAGCATATTCCAGAATCTGGCTGATTAGGAACACTTCTCTAGAAACGTTTGTACATTCCTGAGAAATATAAAGTATGTTGTTAGTATAGCAGAATGACCAACTTTTGTAGTTTGATGTGCGTGGGCCCTCCTAATGTACCCTGCATTGGGAATTTACTCAAGGCAGTTTGCCAAAAGCAAAGCATTGGTGTCCAAGAGAGGGCCAGAGATAAGTTATCGCTGGCAAGGATTGTCCACAACTCTTCTGCTGGATTTTACAGATGAAATCTACACATAGTGACTGAAAAGCTGGCTTTCCTTTAACTTACAAAAAAAATGGGGAAGTGATAAAGAGGAATGATACAAAATCAGAAAAGGGGTAAAAGGTATACTGGTGTATCAGGGAAATGACTGTAAATATAAAAAATATTTGAAAGAAACCGTGAAAACAATTGTCTGGTGTTGCATTGAATTGTAGCTAAAATGGAACAAGTATGAGTCCTTTTCAACGACAATACTTGTAAAGACATCAGTGCTGCAAAATATCCTCGTCTCCAAGTCAGCTGTGCAGACTCTTGAAATGTTTTCTGAAGCTTTGTTACACATAGTCCTTTAGCAAAGAAATACAACGAAATGCTTGAAAAGTTGTGCGTACATTCATTTGAATTATGCCAGTGTATTATCATAAACCTCGTTATTACACAGTTGGTGGGATACGTTCTTTCCTCTTTCCCCAAAGGACGTCGGGCATGTGTTGTTATACTGTAAAGCCAGCTTTAAAGTATAAACCCAATAGATTTTCTTAATAAGCTCATTGCTCTACTGTAAATAGCTTGGGGCATAGTAAAAAACCCGAGCCTTAGTTATAGTAGCAAAAGGGTCAACATATCAGATTAGTAACCTTGGCAAGGAAGATATGACTCATTTAAGGAAACTGATATTTGTAGGTCACATTGATAAATACAAGTCTGAATCACCCATCCCAGGGACTTTATACTAGTGAAATTAAAATAAAGATTTAACTCTTTTAAAATTTCTTATTTTAGTGGTAATTTATATAATAGTGAACATCTTCAGGTTGCATAACAGACATTAAACTAATTTATAATGCCTTTCTAGGATAGGTACTGTAAATAATAATTACCATTTTGCAGATGAAGAAACTGATAGAGAGGTTAAGTGATTTGACTAAGGCACAAGGCAAATTAGCAAAAGAACTGGGATTAGAATTAGGGAATTATTGGCTCCCAACCACTTACTCATACCACTGTACTGCCCCTCTAAACAGGTGGATTATCATTTTCTTTCTCTTTGAACAGCTCACTCAGATTTATTCAGGCACAATCTCAAGGGTGATTATATGCTAACAAAACTAGATGAAAGACTAAATAGATTTTAGTTTTAATTTGTGGAAGAAAGTGATATGTGACTGTTTTCTATTATTTAAATTTGATGTTTTTCTAAAAATATTGCAGTGGCAGTAGAGCCATATTCCATTCTTATTTTCCATCAAAGAGCTGGTGGGACTTTGAGAGGCTTTGTTTTTGTTTTTTTTAAACCGGTCAGCTGCATTTTTTGTGTCTTATATGTTTGTAGCAAGATCAGTTCCAGTAGCATAAGGTGTTTTTACCTTTTCCTTCACAGTTCATCTGCACATTAGTACTTATTCCACACCTGAAGTCATTATTTTTATAACTGCATAATGACTTAAACAGCAGTCAGTTATTATGCTACCTAATCCAGTTTTTAATTGTCCAGTCATACAAAAATGTTTATATTAAACTACTATACATTCTCTTTTACAAATACCAGAAAGTGTGGGATACATCCTGTAGATGTTAGAGATTGGTTCTTTAGGAAGACACAAAATCAACATTTCATTTGTTTGGCTTTGTTAGGACAATACCCCAGGTTCATAGACTCAGACTTTATGGCCAGAATGGACCATTATGATCATCTAGTCTGACCTGCACATTGCAGGCCACAGAACCTCACCCACCCATTCCTTTAATAGACCCCTAACCTCTGGCCGAATTACTGAAGTCCTCACATCATGATTTAAAGACTTCAAGTTACAGAGAATTCACCATTTACACTGACCCACAGCATTCATCGTTTAGTTTTCTGATCTCCATGTTCTAACACAATGCTAAGGTGTTTCAGTTCTTTAACTCAAACAAAACACTGTTCTTTTATATTTTATATTTGTAAAAAACATAATACAACGAAACATGTAACTAACAAGTGTGCCAATGACCATGATTATTTATTTTTATAATCTGTTCTTGTATTTCGGACTGTAAATTTCTGAGACAGGGACACTGTCTTAATGTGTTAGCAAAGAGCCTTGCACAATGGGGCCTATCACAGGGTGAGCTGACCTTTTAAAGGGGCTTGAGGGTCAGCTGCACATAGTCCTAGGACCTAGGCTCAGGCCACCTGCCCTGGTGAAGGGAATAGGTCCTGGGATCACAGGGTATAAAGGTGAGATTCTGAACCAGGTCCGCTGGGATAGAAAGAACAGCCTGAGTTCAGGTAAAGGAACAGGGAGAGTCTTTCTCCTTAGCTCCTGAGCAGAGTTCCTGGGAAGGGAGCTCTGTAGAGAGTAGGGGAGGACTTGGTTTGTGTGTGGAGCTTATGTTGAATTGTTTTATGTTTGAGAAATGAAACTGAACCCTGCAGGAAAAGAAATTAATCTTAATGTCATAGGGAGGTTGTTGGGTGTTGGGTTTTTTTTTTTATGCACTGGTTTAGAGAGCCCCATTCTGGTTAGTCCCACGAATGTTGCTACAATGTAAATGATAAAGAATAATGAAGTTTTAAAAATAAAATTCCAGAAAACAGTTTAGATTTTGTTAAACTTCAATGACAAACCAAACAACAAAACAAAACTACCTTTTGGGTCTAAGCTACCCAATAGTATTCCTTTACCCCTAGTGATATCCTGAAGGGTTTGAAATGAAAATTAGCCATGCAGCTACAAACAAAAATCTAATGATCACCAAGAAAAAGTGTCCTTTACAGTTTTCTTTAAAAACTAAATCTTTACCAAGCATTGTTGTATAGGTTCTACTTATTTGTGAGAGGTCACACCCAATAGTTGTTTGTTTCCCAGTTCAGATTTACTTAGGGAATTGCAGCTAGGCATATCAGATTTATTTAGGGAATCTGTCTGGCAAGTTACAGCAGTAAATACAGCAAACAGTCCCTCTGTCATATTCTGCCTGTTGTGTACACAAGCAAGCATAAGAACATAACATAAGAATGGCCATACTAGATCAGATCAGTGGTCCATCTGGCCCTAGTATCCTGTCTTCTAGCAGTGGTCACTACCAGTTGCTTCATAGGGAATGGACAGAACAGTGATTTTGCAGTGATCCATCCTATGTCGTCCAATCCCAGCTTCTGGCAGTTGAAGGTTTAGGGACACTCAGAGCTTGGGGTTACATCTGTGACCATCTTGGCTAACAGCCAGTGATTGATCCTCCATTAATTTATCTAATTCTTTTCTGAACCCTTCACAACATCCCATGGCAACAAGTTCCACAGGTTAACTGTGCATTGTGTGAAGAAGTATATCTTTGTTCTAAACCTGCTGCCTATTAATTTCATTGGATGACCCCTGCTTCTTGTGTTATATGAAGGGGTAAAGAACACTTCCCTATTCACTTTCACTATACCATTCATGATTTTATAGACTTCTATCATATTGTCCCTTAATTGTCTTTTTTCTAAACTGAACAATCCCAGTCTTTTTAATCTCTCTTCGTATGGAAACTCTTCCATGCTTCTAATAATTTTAATTGCCCATCTCTGTACCTTTTCCAGTTCTAGTATATCTTTTTTGAGATGAGGCGACCAGAACTGCACAGAGCATTCAAGGTTTAGACAAACTATGGATTTAGATATATAGTGGCATTTTTTTTTTTGGTTCTCTTACTGTTTGTTTATTTACAATTGGAATATATGTTTAGTTTGAGCCTGTGTTTTTAAATCGTCTCCATGCAGTTTGCAGGCATTTCACCCCTGTAACTGTCCCTTTTAATTTCCATTTAACTAGCTTCCTCATTTTTGTGTAGTTTCCCTTTTTGAAGTTAAATGCTATTCTAGTTAGTTTCTTTTTCATTTACCCCTCCCCCCCCCGGATGTTACATTTAATTCCATTATGGTTGCTATTACCAAGCAGTTCAACTATATTCTCTTTTTGGACCAGCTTCTATGTTCTACTTAGGGCTAAATCAGGAATTGCCTCTCCCCTTGTGTATGACAGGACAAGCTGCTTCATGAAGCAATCATTTAATGTGTATAGAAATTTTATCTCTACAATTTTATCCCCCCCCCCCCCGAGGTGACAAATACCCTGTCAATATGAGAATAGTTGAAAACCCCCATTATTATTGTGTTTTCTGACTTTGTAGCCTCTCTAATCTCCCAGAGCATTTTACAGTTGCTGTCATTATCCTGGTCAGGTGGTCAGTAGTATATTTCTCTAGCTATGCTCTAATTGTTCAAAGGTGGAGTTTCTCGCCTTAAAGATTCTATGGTACAACTTGATTCATTGAAGATTTTTACTTTTTTTGACTTTATGCTTTCTTTCACATATAGTGGCATTCCCCCACCAATGCAACCTACTCGATCATTCCTATATATTTTGTACCCTGGTATTACCACCTCCTGTTGATTATCCTCATTCTACAAAGTGTCTGTGATGCCTATTATATCAATATCCTCATTTAAAGCTAGGCCTCTAGTTGTCCCATCTTAGTATTTAGACTTCTGGCATTTGTATAGAAACACTCGTACATTTTGTCAATAATTAGTTGCTTGCCCTTATCTATTATATTTAAATGGGACTGTTTTATATTTGACTGTTCCTCACTATCTGTCCTTTTCCAACTTCTTTCCTATCCTCTTTACTACCATATAGAGTTTATTTTTTAATAAATTAATCCCTAAGGGATGTCTCTGCCCAAACCGTGTGCTCCTCCACACCTCTCATCTTTCCTTCAGCGCTTAGTTTAAAAAATTCTCTACAACCTTTTTAATTTTACGTGCCAGCAGTTTGGTTCTATTTTGGTTTAGGTGGAGCTCATCCTTCCTGAATAGGCTCCTCCTTCCCCAAAAGGTCAACCCCTGGGAAAAGGGAAGGAGGAGCCTATATAGGAAGGATGAGTTCCACCTAAACCAAAACAGAACTAAACTGCTGGCATGTAAAATTAAATATAATATAATAGGTAGTTCCTAATAAACCTAAAACTCTCCTCCCTACTCCATTGTCTCATCCACACATTGAGACCATGCAGTTCTGCCCATCTTCTTGATCCTGCCCATGAAACTGGAAGCATTTTGGAGAATACTACCATGGAGGTTCTGAACGTTAATCTCTTACCTAGTAGTCTAAATTTGGCCTTTGGGACCTCTCTCCTACCTGTTCCTATGTCATGGGTACCTACATGTACCATGACCACTGACTCCTCCCCAGCATTGCATGCAAATCCATCTAGATTTTTTGTGAGATCCTCATCCTTTGCACCCAGCAGGCAGTTTACCAGGCAGTTCTCCCAGTCATTGCAACCCAACTATTTTACTAATAGTAATTAAATTATTACCTGGCTCTTCCTAATAACAGGGTTCCCTGAAGGGGTAACCTCAGTGCAAGAGCATACCATGACATCTCCTTCCCCAGGACTTTCATCCTCCTCAGTAGCACAGAGGTCATCAGACTGGGGATGGAACCGCTGTATTGTCTCCCTGAAAGTCTTGTCTCTCTCTCTCTCTCTCTCTCTCTCTCTCCCCCCCCCCCCCCTTAGCTTTTCTAGTTTGGCCACTCCAGTTTCAAGAGCTTGTACTGTTTCTCTATGGGTAATGGACTGTTTGCACTATATAAAATAAAGCTGGATAGCCTCCGCTCTGTTGCTGGACTTATGCCTGCATTATTTTTACTCTGTTTTTTATTTGTTTTTGGGGGGAGCGTGGGGATGGGAGGCTATTAGCCTAAGTTTGGAGTATGTTGATTAGGCATATCTGCCTCTTGCACTTCCTCTCTAAACTCCACTGTAAAAATCCCCTCTGTTGGCTAGGATGACCAGATAGCAGGTGTGAAAAATTGGGACGGGCGTGGGGGGCGGGGTAATAGGTGCCTGTATAAGACAAAACCCCAAATATCAGTACTGTCCCTCTAACATCGGGACATCTGGTCACCCTACTGTTCGCTAGCTCCTCTCGTTGCTTAGGAGCTGGCTTTTTAAACCCCTATTCTCCTTGAGTTAGCTCCTTCTCCTTCTCCAGGGAACCTAAAGGGATTGTGGATCAAAAGATAGCAGGCTAGAGCTTCATTAGTAAATTCTCAGCCTAGCCTAGCAGGCCGCTTGGCTCAGCACACAGCTCCCACAACCTAGAGCTTCTATCTTCTTATTTTATTAGTGCTTTTATTATACTACATTAGCACTTCTGTTATAGATGTAAGAGTGTTGTTCTACCGAGTAATCGTTACAAACAGGATAGCGCTAGTAATAGAAGCATGCTGGAAAAAGCGTTCAGCCTATGTGTATTCTGAAATATTACTGTGTTCCTGCTGTATGGGTTTTAGCCATAATAGTGGCTTTGGACGGATCACAATATCAAACCTTTTATTTCTGTACTAGCTTTTCATCATCCCCTTTAATCCTTTTTCTGCACAAATCCTTACCAATCTACCTCTCTCGAAAGAACCTACTACTACACCAAATGGCCACAACTACTAGTGGTGAGGAGAAAACAATTTGGTAAAAGTGTGTGTGCAAAAGTGTGAAAGGGGGTGCAGAGTTAAGGTTGCAGTGCCTGCTTTGTGCTGTGCGGGGGTTATGGTAAAGTGTTGCTTGTGAGTGGAGGAGTAGAGGGCATGTACCATTAAGGGGCTTAACTTTCCATGTTTTGTTTTTTTGGGTCAGGTATATTTATATGTAGCATCCCTAGCTGTTTCACAACTGAGGTTGTGTGTGTGTTAATATATAACTGATAATATACCACCAATGATTCAAGGAAAAAGCCTCCACTTCGTTTTCCTAGAACAGTTGAGCTTGGGATCTCTTACTTGAAACATGTTGTGCTGAATGAAACAAGATTCCTCCCTAAAGACCAAATCCCAGTAGTAATGCTTTGAAAAAGTATTCAGGAAGGACCATGCACCATCACATTTCCCAATATTTAGACTACTGTTCAGTAGTCTGGGGAGGCACCTGTAAGAATGTACACATTAGCTAGAGACTCACCATGTCTGAGTCTCTAGGGTTATCCTGGGACTTCTGAGAGAGATTGTATTTCTTCACATGCTGCCTATATTTATCCTGTTATCTCTAGCAGGAGTCACTGCTTCAGCAAATTACTCTTAACTGTAGATTGAAAGGAATGTCAAATTTAAGAGTAATGTATCTTTCCCTAAGCAAGCCCCTAGAGCTCACTAAATACTGAGGCTCAGAACAACCTAGGATCTTAAGTTTTCATCTGTTTGTTTGTTCTGGCTGTAAGCTCTTCAAGGCAAGGGTGCTGTCGTGTTCTCAGATTTGTAGGCAGTGCTATTAAATGATGCCTATAGTTAGGGTTGCCTAAAACTTTTTATTACAAGATCCTGTTTTCAGTTGCTTATAGCTTTGACAAACTTTAAACTATTTGGTCTAAAAGTTTCCATTAAAAGTTCCAGTAAAAATGGTTTCTAACACCTTCAAGTTTGAAATTTGGCAAGGGGCCCCCCCTGGGGTCAGATGCATGCCTTTTGTTGTCCCCATGAAAATCCCCCTACATTTGGCCAAGGTTATTCGCCTCTGAAAATCACCTTTCAGAATTTGCTGAGGTTTGTTAGTTTGACAGCTAAGTTCTCCAAAGATGCTGTCTGCATTGAGTATGCTGCTGCCCAGGGCTGCAAGTTCTGAGTAGGACTTTCCCAGCAATCGCTGCTCCCTGATGCTAGGGGTTGCTGTGGCACCAACACAGGAACTGTGAGTGGGGATAGTCTCTCCTTTGCTCTCACTGCTCCCCCTGATGTTGCCCAGGCAACCAGGAAGAGTAGGAAGTTATCTTCCCTGATGCGGAGAGGTATAGGAGCTGGCTGGGGGATGGGGAGATATGCTCGGAGAAGGGTCTTTAACAGTAATGCACACTCACCTCCAGATCCTCAATTCCTGAGATCCAGCGTTCCTCTGCTGTCTAAAATAAGGCCAGAAGGATGATTAGATCATTTATTCTGACCTCCTGTGTATCACAGGCCATTAAATTTCAACCAGTCTAGTGAATGGAAGTGAAACCCACTGCCAAAGTTTGCATCTCATCCCCCTCTAATGACTAGTACACTCAGGGTACGTCTTCACTACCCGCCGGATCGGCAGGTAGCAATCGATCTATCGGGGATCGATTTATGGCGTCTCGTCTAGACGTGATAAATTGATCCCTGAATGCGCTCCCCGTCGACTCCGGAACTCCACCAGGGCGAGAGGCGGAAGCGGAGTTGACGGGGGAGCCGCAGCCATCGATCCCGCGCCATGAGGATGGGAGGTAAGTCGATCTAAGATACGTCGACTTCAGCTATGCTATTCTCGTAGCTGAAGTTGGGTATCTTAGATCGATTCCCCTCCCCTCCCTCCAGTGTAGACCAGCCCTCAGAGAGTAACTATTGCTACCAGTTAGTCTGTTAATTCAAATTGCAGAGGTCTGTGCTGTGGGTCTATAGGTTCCAACCCTGCTAATGACCCAGACAGGGATCAGTACCGTTCCATATGATAGAATTTGTTTTTTCAGTTTGCTTTTTTAAAAACATAGGAAATTACATACAAAAAAACTACATTAAAAGAACTTAACAGTTACAAAGTCAAAAGCATTCAAAAATAAGCAAATGTGGCAGGATACCCGTGGATGTAACCATGTAATTAAAATTGAATCATAATACATAATACCCCCCCCCCCCCCCCCCCCCCGCCCCAGCTTGTCTGCTGCTTCAGGCTTCCCGCGAATCAAATGTTCGCGGGAAGCAGGGGAGGGGGAGGGGCAGGGGGCGAAGCGTCCGGGGGGGGCGGAGTTGGGACGGGGCAGGGGAAGGGGAAGGGGTGGAGTTGGGGCGGGGCCAGGGCCCGTGCAGTGTCCTCTTTTTGGACACTTAAAATATGGTAACCCTATGTAATATAAATATTAAATAAATGAATCTGCAGTTGTTCAGAATGAGCATTTCTTTCTAGAGGAAAAGAACATGCTAGTGAAGACAGTAATGGTAAGGTTTTTGCTGGGCCTGTGTTTTGTAGCCATTCATTCATTCATTCATTCATTCATTCATTCATTCATTCATTCATTCTAATTGGAATTAGATTTAGGGCCTGTATCTCCCCTGCCTTGCACCTTGTGTAGTCATTTACATCTGTGTAAAATAGGTGTAAAATGCTATTGTAGGTGGTGTAGAAGAGAAGTAGCATATGGGGAAAATTGAGAGAGAGAATTTTGGCAGGAAGGGAGGACAGAGTAAAAGACTGAGGGAGAAGTAGGAAAATCTATGGAGTTTAGTTGAGAGGCAGAAGTGAGTGAGGGGAAAGAAATAAAGGATATATGGAATGGGATAAAGCTGACAGATTGCGGAATTCACAGGTGTGCTGCAGCCACAAGTTTCTTCCGCATGATGTACCCTCTGTGAAGGGGTTCTCCCCACAGGTGAAGTGTGGCCTCTGAAACCCCTAGAAGAGCTCCCAGTTCAGGGACTACTATTAGTGTGTTGAGGATGGGAGAGGGTACGTGGCTGGGGCAGTCCTGTGCTCTGGCTATTCCCCAGCTGCAGTGCCCACAGGCGACCTCGAGTAGCCAGACACAGGAAGGAAGCTAACCAAATTAGTACAATAATCACCAATAGAGAACTCCCTGGGGCTGGGACACTGTGGTTTTGTAGGGGAGGGTCTTTGTTTCTTCCCAACTTTGTGGGCAAAATTACTTCACTGCCTGCAATTTCTGTTACAATCACTGTATCCTCTACTTGTAACACACACCCACACCCACACCCACAATAATATAAATGTTAAATAAACAATAATACCCATTTATTGACATTCAAAATATGAAATCTTGGCAGTGAAGTCGCAGAAAACTTTAGACATGGTAAAGATAAGGAATCCACGTTATTTCAAGGTTCATCCCACTTTTATTGTCGTTTACTTCATTTTAGGTCCATCTCATGCCTTTGGGTTTTGTGGGATTGAAGATTTAACCATACAACCAAAATATGCCCATGAACATAGGTTGCCACAGAGTAATGAAATAAACCCATGAAAGTTAATTTGTAGACACTAAATAATTTAGCCTCGTGCCACCCCTTGGAATGTTATCACCATTAGGCAGATGGAAAAACCGAGGCACAGAGGAGATAAATGCTGTGGCAGAGCTTGGACTAGATCCCAGATATTTTGACTCCCCGTGTTATGTTTTAAACCTCAAGACCTTCCCTCCCTCCTCAAGGTAGGTATTATATTATTGCTTTTTGATAATGTATTAATTTAGGATTTTCCCTTTATCTTTTAAATAAATAAAATAAACTTTTTAAATAAAAAAAGCAGAGATGTTTAATTAGTAACCCCCCAAAAGTGCCAACTATGAGAAGAGCTGAGCTACTAAACTCAATGAGTTGCAGGTATTCAGCATATGACAGGATCAGGCCTTACACTGTAGATTAACAGGCCTTGGTAGAGCTCTTAGCTGGAATGTACAGGCTTTTTTAAGCACTTCGCTATTTACACTGTTAAGCTAAATATAAAATATGAGCTCCTTTGGCCCAACAGCTTTGCTGTATCAAAGTGACAGCCTGGGTAACGAAAAAGCTGAGGCTTCATAGATATGCTGTGTTTGTGCTTCAGTAGCGGTGGTCATGAGTACATTCTATTGGCCTGGTTGTGAACTAAGGACCTGATCCTTCAAACTGATATGCACAATTAATAGCCCCCCAGCACAGGAGGATCTTATAGTCCCAGCACAGGTCATCAAAGGGAACAGTGGTTTCAAAATTAAAACAATTTTCCAGTTATACTTAGAGCACTAAGAAATAAAAAAGCATTAGTTATTTCTATCCCACCAAGCCCTCAGTATTATAACCACACCTAAACTGATCCATACCAAATGTCAACTGTAGGGCTTGAGTCACAACTACCTTGTACCTTGGTAGTCATTTACAACTGAGCAAAATGGTGCTACAATAGCAGCACGGGCTGAGGGATGTGCTGGCCGCCGCTTCCCGCCGCCCCCATTGGCCTGGAGCGGCGAACCGCGGCCAGTGGGAGCCGCGATCGGCCGAACCTGCGGACGTGGCAGGTAAACAAACCGGCCCAGCCCGCCAGGGGGCTTACCCTGGCGAGCCGCATGCCAAAGGTTGCCGATCCCTGCTTAATTAGATACTCAAAAAGCCACAGTCAAGGAAAAAGACCATACTGATTAAAAAACTGACCTGATTTAGAGGGAAGTGAAGGCAGCTGTAAAATAAATAAATAAATGTTAAATGTCTAACAGATGGAAGAAATGGGAAGTTTAGAGTTATGAATATAAATCAGAATGTATGAATTATAGAAAATTGATAAGGGAAGCATAGACACACAAAGAGAACTCTATGGCCAGCAGAATTAAGTATATTAGGAACATAAAGAATCTTAACAATGGTATTAGTTCATTAATATGTGAAAATGGTAGCATTATCAAAAATAATGCACAAGTGGCAGAAGTGTTCAATAAATATTTTTGTTTTGTATTTGGGGAAGAAAACAGATGATCTAGTCATGTCATATATTATAACACTCTGTCCATTCCATCAGCATCTCAGGAGAATGGTAAAATAGCAGCTACTAAAGTTAGGCATTTTAAAATCAGCAGATCCTGATAACTTGTATCCAAGAGTTTTTTAAAAGAGCTGGCTGAGAAGCGTGGTGGACCATTAAAGCTGATTTTTAATAAGTTTTGGAGCACTGGGAAATTTCCAGAAGACAATAAGAAAGCTAATGTTATGCCACTATTTTAAAAGGGTAAACTGGATTACAGGTGCAATTATAGGCCCGTCAGACTGACATAAATCCCGAGCAAGATAATAGTGAGACTGAATTAAAGAAGGGTGATATAAGTAATGCAATCAACCTGGGTTTATGGAAAATACATCCCGTCAAACTAACTTAATGTCTTTTTTTAAAGTTTACAAGTTTGGTTGATGAAGCTAATAATGTTGATGAAATATACTTAGACTTCTGTAAGGCATTTAACTTGGTACCACATGACAGTTTGATTAAAAATCTAGAATGATGTAATGTTAACGTGGCAAACATTAAATGGATTAAAAGCTGACTTAACTGATAGGTCTTCAAAAGTAATTATAAATGAGGAATCATCATGAAATGGGTGTGTTTCCAGTGGGGTTCCATGGGGATCGGTTCTTGGCCCTATGCTTTTTAAAATTGTTATCAGTGACCTGAAAGAAAACATAAAATGATCACTGATAAAGTTTGTAGATGACACAAAAATTGGGGAAGTGGTAAATAATGAAGAATACAGATCACTTATTCAGAGAGATCTGGATCGCTTGGTAAATAGCACAAGCAAACAATAAGCATTTTAATATGGCTAAGTGTAAATGTATACATCTGGGAACAAAGAATGTAGGCATACTTACAGAATGGGGAACTCTCTTCTGAGAAGCAGTGACTCTGAAAGAGATTTGGCAGTTGAGGTGATTAATCAGCTGAACATGAGCTCCCAGTGTGATGCCGTGACCAAAAGAGCTAATATGATCCTAGGATGCGTAAATAAGTGAATCTTGAGTAGGAGTAGAGAGTTTATTTTACCTCTGTATGGCCTTGTCTACACTACGAGAGTAGTTCGATTTTACTTAAATCGAATTTTTGGAATCGATATTGCAAAGTCGAACGTGTGTGTCCACACTAAGGACAGTAATTCGACTTTGTGAGTCCACACTAACGGAGAAAGCGTCGACATTGGAAGCGGTGCACTGAGGGCAGCTATCCCACAGTTCCCGGAGTCCCCGCCGCCCATTGGAATTCTGGGTGGAGCCGCAAATGCCTTCTGGGTAAAAAAAAAAGGGGCCAGGGTGCTTTTGGGTAACTGTCGTCATCCGTCCATCACTCCCGCCCTCCCTCCCTCCCTGAAAGCGCCGGCGGGAAATCATTTCGCGCACTTTTCCAGTCATTGACAGCGCGGACGCCACAGCACTGTGAGCATGGAGCCCGCTGCAACCATCGCTGCAGTTGTGGCCGCTCTCAACGCCTCGCAGCTTATCATACAGGTTGCCCTGAGGCAGATGCAGAAAAGTCAGGCGAGGAGGATACGTCAACGCGGTGATGGCCTGAAGTCTGAGAGTAGCACAGACCTCTCAGAAAGCAGGGGACCCAGCGCCGAGGACATCACGGTGGCAATGGGTCATGTTGATGCTGTGAAACGGCGATTCTGGGCACGGGAAACAAGCACTGAGTGGTGGGACCGCATAGTGCTGCAGGTCTGGGATGAATCACAGTGGCTGCGAAACTTCCGCATGCGGAAGGGAACTTTCCTTGAATTTTGTGAGTTGCTGTCCCCTGCCCTGAAGCGCAATGACACCCGGATGCGAGCAGCCCTGACTGTCCAGAAGCGAGTGGCCATAGCCCTCTGGAAGCTTGCAACGCCAGACAGCTACCGGTCAGTCGCGAACCAGTTTGGGGTGGGCAAATCTACCGTGGGGGTTGTTGTGATGCAAGTAGCCAAGGCAATCGTTGATGTACTGCTGCCAAAGGTAGTGACCCTGGGAAACTTGGAGGCGATCATAGATGGCTTCGCAGCGATGGGATTCCCAAACTGCGGTGGGGCCATAGATGGAACTCACATCCCTATCCTGGCACCGGACCACCAGGCCAGCCAGTACATTAACAGAAAGGGCTACTTTTCCATGGTGCTGCAAGCACTGGTGGACCACAGGGGACGTTTTACCAACATCAATGTCGGATGGCCGGGCAAGGTTCATGACGCTCGTGTTTTCAGGAACTCTGGTCTGTTTAGACGGCTGCAGCAAGGTATTTACTTCCCGGACCACAAAATAACTGTTGGGGATGTGGAGATGCCTATAGTCATCCTCGGGGACCCAGCCTACCCGCTAATGCCCTGGCTCATGAAGCCCTATACAGGTGCCCTGGACACTGAAAAAGAACTCTTCAACTACCGGCTGAGCAGGTGCAGAATGGTGGTGGAGTGTGCTTTTGGACGTCTCAAGGGGAGATGGAGAAGCTTGCTCACTCGCTGTGATCTCAGCGAAACCAATATCCCCATTGTTATAGCAGCTTGCTGTGTGCTCCACAATCTCTGTGAGAGCAAGGGGGAGACCTTTATGGCGGGGTGGGAGGTTGAGGAAAATAGCCTGGCTGCTGATTACTCACAGCCAGACAGCCGGGCGATTAGAAGAGACCAGCAGGAAGCGCTGTGCATCCGGGAGGCTTTGAAAGCAAAGTTCCTGAGTGAGCAGGGTAACCTGTGACTTTAAAGTTTGTGTACAGAGAAGCCGAACCTGCCCCCGTTTCTTTACCCAGTTCATGTTGACTATCCTATCCAGTTACATACCCCCTTCACCCCACTTCCAACACACGTTTCAAACTAAAAATAGTTCTACTTTGTTAAAGCACACCGTTTTCTTTAATACTGTTTTCGTGGGAATTTTTTAAAACTGGGACGCAGACTGTGGTGCGGAGCGGGTGTAGTGTAGTCGCGCGAATGCAGCTTCTAAACTCAAGGACTGACAGGCTCCGCTGCGGTGGGATGGTTGTTTCAATGGAGCCTGTCACCCCTCCTGATAGGGACTGTGTGTATGGGGGGTCTATGTGACTTTGTGGCAGGGGGAGGACGGTTACAGATCCCCTGCTGTGTGGCTCTGTGATCCTGCCTAAGGACCGCCGCTTAAGATCTCTAACTGGCCTCCCCTGCCACAAAGTCACAGAGCAACCCACCCCCCACCACATAACATAAAAACAACCTCCCAGACTAACCAGGGTAAGTAGTCACTGCATCACTGCACTATGTATGTGCCCTGCTGCTGTGCCTGCCCCCGACTATGTACCCTGCCAAAGGTGACTGTCCTGTCCAATTACCAACCCCCTTTCCCCCCCTCCTCCAAAAGAACATGATGGAAACAGTAGTTAACAGAAACATATTTTTTATTATCAACTACACATGGAACTGGGAAGTGAAACTTGGACGGGGGCTTGTGTCAGGCGGGAAGGAAAGAACTTGTCAAACTTTGGGGAATGAGAGCCTTCTGCTGCTCGAGCTCTCTGCAGGGGTGGAGTGAGAGTTAGCAGGGACTCTGCCGCCTCTCCTTCTGTGCACTTTGGGTGAGGGGAGTATGGGACTTGGTGGCGGGGGAGGGCGGTTAGAGATGGACTGCAGCGGGGCTCTGTCCTCCTGCCTCCGTTCCTGCAGAACATCCACAAGGCGCCGGAGCGTGTCCGTTTGCTCCCTCAGTAGTCCAAGCAGGGTTTGAGTCGCCTGCTGGTCTTCCTGACGCCACCTTTCCTCCCGATCCATGTTGGCTTGGTGCATTCGGGTCAAGTTCTCCCGCCACTGGGTCTGCTGTGCTGCCTGGGCTCTGGAGCAGGCTATAAGCTCTGAGAACATGTCCTCCCGTGTCCTCTTCTTCTTATGCCTAATCCTCCCTAGCCTCTGGGAGTGTGATGACAGGCTAGCTTGTGAGACAGTCGCAGATGGGGCTGTGGGAATGGGAAAAAGGGAGTGAATTCCTCAGAAAGATAAATGTAGTTGTGAACAAAGAACATAGTCTTTCTCTGTGAACAGGACCATGCACAGCACCTATCACATGCGCACTCAGCACAAGGTCGAATTCTCGGCCTTCGCATTCAGTGTCTGGGGTTTTGCAGAGCACATTTGAGAACCGTGTCAGGACAACGGAATTGCTCTTGCACGCAGACATGGTAAGCCGTAGATTCGTGGCAGCTTAAAACTTTAATATTAGCAATGGCCTCATTTCACATTGAAATCAATGTCGGTCCCTGCTGCCAGCAATCCGGCAAGCAGGAAGTCTGCTCCTGTCCCACACCCTCGCGGCTGTCCCCGGGAACGATCCCTTTCGGCTGCCCCTCTCCCGCCTCCACCGCGTGGCTGCAAACCAGCGGTTACAGTTCTGTAAAGGAACGGTAAAGCAGTCCCAACACTAACATTCCCCTACCTCATTCAAAGCAGGTCATCATGAGCGACATCACCCTCATGAGGATCTCTGAGAGCGACAGACAGAGAATGCTCCGGGAAAGCCTCCAAAGACCAGGGCCGTATGCCGCCATGCTGTGCCAAGCAATGATTCCGGAGTACTTGCTAGTCTCGTGGCGCGGCAACGTGTCCTACTACGGAGGACCCAATAAGGCCGCTCTCCCCAAGAACCTAATGCAGCGGATTTCAAATTACCTGCAGGAGAGCTTCCTTGAGATGTCCCAGGAGGATTTCTGCTCCATCCCCGACATATAGACCGCATCTTACTGTAGCTGCAGTAGCAGGGACTAAACAGTAGAGCGGCTTGGGCAGGACAATCATGCAAAACCGGACATTGCTAGATTTTTTTTCAATAGTTGCACTGCCCATGACTGAACCGTAAAGTTAATCAAACTAATCATGAGAAACCCATTTTTTAAATTGTTAATATTCATGTTCTGTTACAAATAAATGTTTAGATGTTTACAACACTTACTGGATGATCCTTCACCAGATTCTGTGTCCGGGGTAACGGCTGGGGAGGGTTGGTAGGGGATCTCTGTAAGGGTGATGAAGAGATCCTGGCTGTCGGGGAAATCAGCGTTGTGAGCGCTGTCGACTGCCTCGTCCTCCTCATCTCCTTCCTCATCTTCCCCGTCCGCTAACATGTCCGAGGATCCGGCCGTGGACACTATCCCATCCTCAGAGTCCACAGTCAGTGGTGGGGTAGTGGTGGCGGCCGCACCGAGGATGGAATGCAGTGCCTCGTAGAAACGGGATGTCTGGGGATGGGATCCGGAGCGTCCGTTTGCCTCTTTGGTCTTCTGGTAGCCTTGCCTCAGCTCCTTGATTTTCACGCGGCACTGCGTTACATCCCGGCTGTATCCTCTCTCTGCCATGTCTTTAGAGATCTTCTCATAGATCTTTGCATTCCGTCTTTTGGATCGCAGCTCGGAAAGCACGGACTCATCGCCCCACACAGCGATGAGATCCAAGACTTCCCGATCAGTCCATGCTGGGGCCCTCTTTCTATTCTGAGATTGCATGGCCATCAGTGCTGGAGAGCTCTGCATCGTTGCCAGTGCTGCTGAGCTCGCCACGATGTCCAGACAGGAAATGAGATTCAAACTGGCCAGACAGGAAAAGGAATTCAAATTCAAATTTTCCCGGGGCTTTTCCTGTGTGGCAGTTCAGAACATCCGAGCTCTTACTGCTGTCCAGAGCGTCAACAGAGTGGTGCACTGTGGGATAGCTCCTGGAGCTATTAGCGTCGATTTCCATCCACACCTAGCCTAATTCGACATGGCCATGTCGAATTTAGCGCTACTCCCCTCGTCGGGGAGGAGTACAGAAGTCGAATTAAAGAGACCTCTATGTCGAACTAAATACCTTCGCGGTGTGGACGGGTGCAGGGTTAATTCGATGTAACGGCGCTAACTTCGACATAAACGCCTAGTGTAGACCAGGACTATGTGGTGCTGGTGCGACTGCTGCTGGAATAGTATGTCCAGTTCTGGTGCCACAGTTCAAGAAGAATGCTGATATATTGCAGAGGGTTCAGAGAAGAGCCACAACAATGGTTAAAGGATTAGAAAACCTGCCTTATAGTGATAGACTCAAACAGCTTGTTCTATTTAGTTTAACAAAGAGAAAATTAAAGGGTGACTTGATTACATGAGGAACAGATATTTAATAATGGGCTCTTCAATCTAGCAGAGAAAGGTGTGACAGGATCTAATGGCTGGAATTTGGAGCTAGACAAATTTAAACTGGAAATAAGGTGTATTTTTTTCGACAGTGATTAACCATTGGAACAATTTACCAAGGGTTATGGTACATTCTCCATCACTGACAATTTTTAAATCAAGATTGGATGTTTTTCTAAAAGATCTGCTCTAGGAATATTTGGGGGAAGTCTATGGCATGTGTTATACAGGAAGTCAGACCAGATGATCACAATGATGTCCTCTGGCCTTGGAATCTTTTAGTTTATGAATCTTCCTCTGTCTTTCACTCCCCCCACAACCCCCAGCATCCCAAACAACTCTTCCCCTGCCCTTCTTACAAAGGACAGTTTCTCTTTTAAATGCCCCCTCACCAATTTGTTCCACATTCTAAGTCCCACCTGAGTCTGTGTCAGTGGGAGCTGCTTGGATGCTTCGTACTTCTGAAAATCAGGACACTTACTTAGTTGCCTAAATATGGATTTAGAAGCCAAACTTTAGACATTTTTAAAAATGTTGGTCAATATTGGTTAGGCACTCAAAGTCAGGAAATACCAAAGTTAAGTTTGCATGTGTAACCTTAACTATACCCCCTTGTACATATGCTGTGTTTAATTACATTATAATATATACTATTAAATATTGTCATATAATACAGTTTTTCTATAAGCATGGATGGAGCTTCTTATAGAACTGTGTACTATAGAATATGATTATTATTTTCTCAATGTACTTTTAATAGAAATGACTTTGTTGATTCTACTTAGCTTACAAAATAGCTTCATTATTCAATAAAAGTAATCACTTCTTTGCTCTGGTAGAATCTGCATAAAACACTTAATTATTCAACCAAGTTTGTATGTTTTTAAAGCACAGTAAGAGCAGAAATCATGTCTACAGTCATCTTGTCTACAGATAAAGCTTATTTTTTGTAGTAATGTATTGTGATGTATATTTGTGTCAAACTCTTTGGCCTTCAATTATACTTTATTAAAAAAACATGAATACATTTTAATTAAGAAACAGTTTAGGTTCACAATAAAAGTAAATGCTTAGAGAACATTTAAACAATTAGAAGCTTACTGCAACCTTACATGAAACCTTTTAGAAATGGTCTGTAGTTTTAAAAAATCCAATTAACATTCTTCCTATTAGAAACGGGTTTTCCTGTTATAAAGACAAAACCACTTTTTTCCCCAAGAGACAAGAAATTCATACAAAATTCTACCATCTTCATTTTTTATAAACAGAACAAATAATAAGTAGCTGTTTACAACACTCAATAATGCAATCTAAAGGACTAACTGATAAATTAATTGGAAATGGTGGCTCTAATACATTATTTTGGAATCTAAGAACATTAAATTGAATTGTTTCAGAAGCAGCATGCCTAATTATTGTATCTTCTACATTCATCTGTTTGAGTCATTCCCAATTTTTGGAATGTTGCTGCAATACCTGTTTCAATTGGTTATTCCCTTGTCATGAATAACTTCATGAAAGAGGCTGATTTTTAATATTTTGTTTAATTTAAGTCTGCACTAATTTACTGCATTAACTGCACATTTTCAGTGTCCATGATAAAAATGTGGTGGTTGTTTTTCAAAATGTTGATTTTTAAAAGGTTGAATATAAACTGATATTTTATTTGTTTTGTCAGGTCAATTATTAAAAAGTGCCTTTGTGAAGTCACTTTTACGAGAGAGGACTGCGACGCCTGAATGTGTTTTCAAAATATGATCTCTGCCAGCTAGACATCGCCCTGACCTTATATGTCACAGAAGACACCTCAACTGTCTTGGTTTGCCAATTTCTTGATGTGAAACTGGCTTCCATATTAAAAAAGCTGAAGAAAGAATTACTCCCAGGACGTGAATAAGCTGACTGCATTGCTTTTCCTGTGTAATCAATACCAGCAAGCAGCCTGCAAAGAATTAATATTATATCAAGGAGTGCCATTGCACTGAAGTAACTTTATTTAAAACAGTTGTGTCAGCGATCCAATCAAGAGACTCAGATATTTTACAGCCAGAGATGCTACTGAGCATGATTTTTTTGCAGCCAAAAGTCTACAAGTGGGACATATTGATTGATGAGTGACTGCTTGCTGATAAATTGTCTTTGCTCATTCTGCTTTGTGTGTATTGGGCTCCATTAAGCAATTTATTACTTCATTGCCGATAGAAAAAAAGTACAGAGCGTCTCTCTCTCAACTATAGTTTTTGGAATTGTTGTAGATTGGCTTGGCATAATTCACTTAATAGTTATTCACAAAACAAAAATCAGTTTCCATCATGGCTTTGAATGTTGCTCCTGTAAGAGATACAAAATGGCTGACATTAGAAGTGTGCCGACAGTTTCAGAGAGGAACTTGTTCACGCTCTGATGAGGAATGCAAATTTGCACATCCCCCCAAAAGTTGCCAGATTGAAAATGGAAGAGTTATTGCCTGCTTTGATTCCCTAAAGGTAAGGAAGAAAGTTGCATGTGTTAATGAAAATACTAATACTTTACATCAAAAATATAAATAATAATTTCATCTTAATGTTCAGACATTCGAAACAATTTGTTCTAGGAGTACTGCATGTGTTCCAGACCTTGTTTGTCTTAAGTTTTGTTTATTCAAGCTTTAAAAGAATTTGTGTTTCAGTGTTTTCCTGTCAGATGTAAATGTCTGTTATTTACACATCCAAACTGTGTAAGACTATGGAATGCCCGATTATTGACATCTGATATGACCATTGTGTTCACACGAGTACCTTTCATGCATTATCATTGTTCCATGTCAAATGAAAACAAATGTCTGGTTTAAAACTTAGGCCATTGTGCCATTGATGATAAAGCAAATTACAATAAATTAAAGGGTTTAATTTAGATCCACAGAAGAAAGAAAACAGAGTTATGGCCTTTACTTCAACTTTAACTCACCGTATCATGCCTACTCTAGGTATTGGGAGGTCTAAGCTGAAGTCCATAACATTACTAGTCATATGTACTGCTGTTTCTACAATATAGACTATGAAGTAAGTTAAGAATAGAGTGGAAGCTTACAAGTACACTCTTAAGAGTTAACGTTGGTAGACAATCATGTTTCCTAACTTCTCATATCTTACAACTTACTTTAGCATTGTTAAACAAACGAGGCATAAACTTACGGGACTTTGAGACAAAAGCTTTTTATGTTTAAGTATATATGCATATTTTTAGCATATAAAAACAATCAGTTTGACAGGAGGGAGAAATACAACTTGAATGATAGGCATGTTCAGGGTACTTGTAAGCTGACAGAAGCTGGTCCAGGTTTCTCTTTAATGACAGGTGGGTGCTGGAGAGGCGGCCTGTGAGAACATCTGAGGCTTTCTGGTGTTGAAGACAACAGTTATTTAAAGAATAAGGAAAAGTGTAGAGTTTACCAAAAATGTGAGTTTGAATGCAGGAAAAAATAAGTGAAATGTGGTGGGAAAGAACAAGTGGTGAGCAGGCAATGGGGCCACTTACTGTTTTCTCTGTTTTTTTAGTTGGCTGAGATTTTGCCTATTTTATCCATCAACTACCGCGTGCATTTACGCCACTCAGAGACAGGGCTGGTGCAATACACTGACCCATATCTGGCTGTAGTGGGAGTGAGAATGATTGAGGGAAAGGGGGACTGATTTTGTAGAGGACAAACAATTGTTGCTGCTGTCACCAAAGCAAGAGATCAACTCACTGGGCTTACCATGAGAGGGAGGCCTGTCTAGGTTTTGTATGAACAGGTAATTGGCTCTGTTGGGCAAGGCAGCTTTGGATTTTCCCCCATCTGAAGTCAGTTATCGTAGTCTTTGACTTCACTGCAGTGCTCAAGGAACGGACCGCCCCACTCTGATTCTCTGTTTTGCACTGGCTTGGGGTTACTAGTTATTGGGTGAGGTCAGCTGTTCTTAGGCAGGAGCAAGACACCTGGCTGAAGTTGGTTAATTTCATTTCAAACCTCTCTGCAGAAAAAGACAGCATTTCTTTGTCTGGGTCAAGCCTTCTGGGGAGGGATTTGCCCTGGCAATTCTGCAGAGATAGGTGTGAGGCCCCACAGGTCTCTAAGCAACCCACGTATCCCAGCCACTCTCTGGCAGGTTGCTGGGCTGAGTGGCTCATGGAACCCTAGCCCCACCAGAGGCACCACCCACAGGAGTCTTGATTGGGAGAGTGCTTGGACCCACCAGTTGGTCTGGCTGTACTACTTAAGCCAGAAAGAGGCAACTGGGTGAGGCCCTGACTGGCTGCTACATTGGACCCTGCCTTCTTGCCTGAGTCCTGCTTTGCTGCTGTGTTCCTGATCCCTGTCCTACGACATTGACTCTGGCTCTGACCTTTGGCTGGAGTCTCTGATTCTGATTCCGACTCTGACCTTCAGAAGTCTGGCATTCAGCCTCTGACTCTGATTTTGACCTTTGGCTCCGAATCTCAAGAAAGAGATCTTGGAGTCACCGTGGATAGTTCTCTGAAAACATCCATTCAGTGTTCATCGACAGTCAAAAAAGCAAACAGAATGTTGGGAATCATTAAGAAAGGGATAGATAATAAGACAAAATATCATATTGTCTCTATATAAATCCATATCTTGAATATTGTGTGCAGATGTGGTCGCCTCATCTCAAAAAAGATATATTGGAATTGGAAAAGGGCAACAAAATGATTAGGGGTATGGAACAGCTGCCATATGAGGAGTGATTAATAAGACTGGGACTTTTCAGCTTGGAAAAGAGACAGCTAAGGAGGATATGATAGAGGTCTATAAAATCATGACTGGTGTGGAGAAAGAAAATAAGGAAGTGTTATTTACTCCTTCTCATAACACAAGAACTAGGGGTCACCAAATGAAATTAATAAAGAGCAGATTTAAAACAAACTAAATGAAGTATTTCTTCACTCAATGCCCAGTCAACCTGTGGAACTTCTTGCCAGAGGATGTTGTGAAGGCCAAGTCTATAACAGGGATCAAAACAGAACCAGATAAGTTCATGGAGGATAGGTCCATCAGTGGCTATTAGCCAGGATGGACAGGGATGGGGTCCCTAGCCTCTGTTTGGGGGAATGGGTGACAGGGGATGGATCACTTGATGCTTACCTGTTCTGTTCATTCCCTCTGGGGCACTGGCATTGGCAACTGTTTGAAGACAGGATACTGGGCTAGGTTGACCTTTGGTCTGACCCAGTATGGCCTTTTTGTGTTCTTATCTGGCTTGACCCTTAGCTTTGGTATCTAGCCTCTGGCTCTGTTTTCTGGTACATGACTCCTTCTCTGACCACTAGGAATGACTGCCATGTCCCAGTCCCTAAAACTAGCTGCCTCATGATCCTGGCAAGGGTGCTGAGAAAAGAGATGATTGTTTGGGGTTTTTTTCTGGATGGAACAAGTGCCAGTCCAAAATGCTGTGGTGGTTGGATGAAGGAAGGTGGTAGAGAGCCTTTCCCTCCAACCCCCTAGCTGAGACCCATTGGTTACAGGAGTTGATCTTCCTTTGAAGGGCTGCCAAGATAGTGTGAGTACATAATATTTCATCCCTCATCTACTATCAACTCAGGTTCCTTTTCTCTAGGGCTGGATGGAACATGCCATTGGAAGTCCTGGCTCACTGAAGCTGTCTGTCCTTGACTGGATGTTTTAGTGCCAAGGAACAGAAAGTACTATCCAGATCAAACTGGCACTCTGTAGACAGGGCCAGCTATAACTTTTTTGCTGGCCCAAGCAGCAAAAAAAAGTGCCGCCCCACCGAGCGCCCCCCCCCCCCCCCAAGCCCCGCGGCGCCGGAGCCCCCCCCCCCGAGCGCCGCGCCGCGCCCCGTGCTGCCCCCCCCCCGCGGAATGCCGCGCTGCCCCCCGCCACCCCAAGATTGGCTGCCCCTTACCAGGTGCCGCCCCAAGCATGTGCTTGGTTGGCTGGTGCCTGGAGCCGGCCCTGTCTGTAGAGAGTAACTTTGCACATACCAATAGACTGCCACTTAACCGTCTGACTGTGTCCTTGATTGGGGTGAAGGGAGGTGGGAGTGACTTGAACCTTTTTTCTGGGCTTTGGGGAGTATGATAGCATCAGGAAGCATAAAGTGGATTTCAGCAGTGCTTGGTGTTTAGCTGGGCCAGTGGGAGAAGGTGGATGGTAGTGCGGAAAAGTAAAAGTTAAGCTGCATGTGTGCTGAAGAAGACTTGGCTAAATAACGCTTTCTGGGCACTCTTTCATGGTGTGGCTTCTCTGACCTGTCAAGACTCCTGCAGGCAGTGGTGCCTAACCATACTACACAAGAGGGCCATATAAACCTAAGCACAACCTTGTGTGGGCCAAACAGATTCTACATATTTTAGTTAATCATAGAAATCAGGGTTGGAAGGGACTTCAGGTCATCTAGTCCAACCCTCTGCTTAAAGCAGGGCTAATCCCCAGACAGATTTTTGCTCCAGATCCTTGAATGGCCCCCTCAAGGATTGAACTCACAACCCTGGGTTTAGCAGGCCAGTGCTCAAACCACTGAGCCATTCCTCCACTTTTACTGATTTATGTTGTAAGTTCAGTTTGTTTTGTATGTATTTAGATAGGTTGTTTCTTTGTATAGTACTGTTTACTTGCAGACTTGTGTAAACTAAAATGATGTAAACATGATGACAAAATGCTAATGAGTCGGCTGTTAGTATATTGTGTTGAAGCAGGCCACAGGCCTTATGAAATGCTCTGCTGGGCTGAAGATTGGACATCCCTGCCCTAAACCAGATGTAGCCTCTTATATTCTCATTTTCAATCTGAGTCAGCCAAGACCCCCTCCCCCCTCAGTTGCTGCCCAGAGGTACTCTCATAACCTCTGCTTAGTCAGCTGCCTTATTCTTATTTTTTTGGTGCAGAGTCCTCCATTTCTTTATTTTCCAGCCTCTTCCACAGAATAGACTGTTCCCACAGAAGAAAATTTCCTTTTCCATGGTAAGTGCCACCAACAAATATCTGGGCTTGTCTACATGCAGGACTATGCCGATTTAACTAAAGGTGTGATTTAAAATGGACTCAGTTAAAACTGGTGTGTGGACACACTTCAACCAATGTAAACCTGGTTTACTTTGATTTATCTTAAGTTGATTAGGAACAGGTGTAAACTAAATCAAAATAAGCTACCCTTAAACTGATCTGAGTGTCTAACCAGGGTTTTGCACTGGTTTAAGTAAATGTTTAAAAACTGGTTTAAGTTAAATTTGTGCAATTTCAGTGTGTAGAAAAAGCCTCGGTCTCTTTTGTGAATAGTTTCTACCTGGCTGGCTGCTGCAGCATCACTGCTGAGAGCATATGAGGCCACCCTGACTCCTGCTGGCACCCACTTCAAGTGCCAGAGAGCTGTCAGATTTTAAAACTTTGGGCACCTTAATTTGACTTAGATGTTAATTATCCGTTGCATGTGGTAATGTGACAAGCTGGCGATGTGCCAGATATAGCCAAGCTTTAAATACATTACTGATGAATTTAGGTGCTCCGATTTTTGAGTGAACAACCAAAGACACTTTGAAGGGGCCTTTATTTTGCAGAGGATAGGTGGTCAGCACTTTCTGAAAATTGCCTTGAAGATGTCTCAAATCGGACACTTGAAAATTGAGATTCACAGAATCAGCTGTTGCTTTTGAAAAGCTTTAGCCAATCAGGCACCAATGTTCAGCAATCACCCTATCAGCAGAGTACATATAAGCAAACTGCCAAGTGTCACACATCTCGCATGGCTGTCATGCAATTGGCAGGCCTGTCAGACCTGCCTGCATCTCAGTTGTCCACCCTTACACATCTGGCTGAGACAGCAGGCATTTGTCTGCAGTTCCCCCTTCTTGCTGCTAGAGTCTGCTGTGGAGACAGCTGAGCAAGCACTCGGGCATGTCCTCCCTTGCTGCTCCCTCAGCTAAATCAGGGCCAGGAAGGAGCAGCCAAGAAGTGGCAGTGGCTGGAAGGAAAGTAGGGTTGCCAACCCTCCAGGATTGGCCTGGAGTCTCCTGGAATCAGCATTCATCTCCGGGTGACTCTTGAAAGCAATTGAGGAGATTTTAAGAGGATATTTTAAAAAAATAACATTACGTCACGCTGGGGGGAGGGGAGAGGAAAGAATCTCCTGGAATAGCTTCAGTCAGAGTTGACAACCCTAAGGGGAAGGTGGTAGCGGGCTGTACATGGTGACAGCAGTGCAAGGGGAGGAACCCACTACCAGCCCCATGCTTCCTTCCTGCCTCAGCCAACTGTACCATGCTGTCCCCGGGAGCCTCAGCATCCTCTGCCTCCCAGTAGATCCCTGAAATCCAGCACCTCCTGCCCCTAGGAATCCTCAGAAGTGCCAGCACTGTAGGAACCCTGTACTTCCAGGAGCCTCAGCAGTTATTCCCAGCTTCCTTTCATGCACCCCACCCCAGCAAGATTCCCAGATAACCTCAAACACCTGCCTGCCCCAGCCACAGTCAGCAAGGATTGTGCAACTCCATGTCCTACACCTGCTACTGCTGAGGACAAGGACTGTTACCATGTGCTTCAGTGTATGGTTATATGAAAATTATTTTCAGCTATGCTATTTGCATGAAATGTCATAAGAAGGAGCACAGAACTTGGCAGCTCTGCATCAGGTTACATGCATTGGGGGCCTCCTGCATGCCCAGCTGCTTAGCATTCCTTAGCAATTGTTGCTGCACCAGCCTTAGCTTTGCTACAACAAATATGTGGGAACAGTGTAGGCAAAAATCAATCCCATTCTCTGACTCATTTCACCACTAGCTTTTTGAACACCCGATCAATTGCCTGCTGCTCACTCCTCCCCCACACTCCCTGCCTCCTTAGGTCACTCACTGTTCCTACAGGCTCTCTCTCTTCATTTCTTCCCTCCCGCCTTATTTTTCCAACAGGCATTCTCTCCCCCTTTCTCTTGGCCAGTGGGGGTGTGTGTCTGCCTGGGCTGTCAAGCAGCAGCTCTTCTACTTTAACTGCTGCTCTTTTGAGGCTGTGTCATCAATGCAAAAAAAAAAAAAAAAAAAAAAAAAAAAGTAGCAATCCTGATGTAAAAGCTTAATGGAGACAAAACACAGGTTGTTTTTACCCACCCATTTGAGGTCATCCAGAGGTTGGGGGATATGGGATTGATTTTGACTAGCTACAGCAAGGTAAAATCTACATGTGCCTTGTCTCCACTAGGATATTTAGTGAGTTAGCGATCTCAGTGTAAAAACATAGCCCTTGTTTTTAAAGGATGACATAGCCCTTGTTTTTAAAGGAAGCAGTCTGTAGTGGAAACCCATTCCAGAAAGAGGGAAAGGAGTTGTTAATTGCCTTGAAGGCTCTGGGATGCAGCACTGAAAACCCCAGGCTGTTAGGTGCCAGGAACAGAGCAGGAACTCAAGGAGAGGTACAGTTATATTTTACTCTTGCTTTCCATATGTCTGCTGACCAGTGATGTCCAGTGCCACGCGGAATAGATTCATGCATGGTCACATGCAAAAATGGAAAACAAGGGAAGAGCCCTCACCCTCTTTCCTTGTCCAGCTCCCAAAATGGGCATTGTTCCACAGCTAACTTTGATACAGCAAGGCAAAGTAAGCAGAGTTAAAAAATGTTAGCAAACTCTCAAAAGGTAAGTGGCCACCGTGCAACATTGTCTTAGGAGGCTTTCATCTGGCACATTGCTAAAGCACTGTGGGGTGAGGCGACAGAGAGGACAATCGGAAAAATGTGGTGAACAGAAATGCTACAGAGAGGAGTGTACTGCAGGCATTTATTTTAAAATTGCATTAATTCTAGCTCTGATCTTCCAATCATTGGGAGTAAGACAAACTAATTTCTCATACCCCTTTTTCTAGAGCACTGAAGAGGATTGTAGGGGACCCCTGCCAGTTATATGGAACAACCCCTTTCTAAATTGCAAATAGTCTCTAGACATACCATTTGCTTAAATCCAGGACAGACTTCCCAGGGTACCTACTACAATAGTGCAGAGATGAACATGAGTGTCAGGAAAAATGTTCTGCGGAGTTGTGGCTGGCAGTTGATTTGCATGGGTGTTCTTGGCAACTTTAGTGCAGGGAGTGAGAAAGAAATTGTGTGAGGGTTGCTCCTGTGTTTCTCCATCATCTTCCAAGAACCTCTTTCCAGTGATGCCAACTTGCATGAGTTAAGAACAACATCAAATATTGTGAGATTTGTGGCAAAATCTCCGCCCCTAAATTCATGTGATTATGTGAAAATCTCAGCTTTCGTTAAAAAAAAAAAATAGCTCCTGGCCCTCATTGTTTTGGAGAAAAGCTTGAAAATGTGAACCATTAAGATTAAAAAACAGAAGGCAAATAAAAAGTCCCAGAATGTCGTCTTCTTTAAAATCTCTTTGGATTAAAAATAATCTCATGATATTTGGACGGCTTGACTCATTTAGTTTAAATGCTTGGGGTTGCCAATACTGCTTCCTGTACACTCTTTCCAGGGAACCCGCAAGGCAGAAAGCATGCATGGTAGTGCAGAACAGCAAAACTATACTCTGTGATAAGCGTGATGGGGCAGAGAGGCCTAGTATATAGTTCATCTGGGAGACAAATAAGTGTGTCCATGGTGAGGGGAATTTTTTTTTGGGGGGGGGGGGGGAACAAATTCCAGCCCAATGAAACTTATCTCCAAATTCATCCCTAGCTTTGCAGTATTTTAGTTGCAAATTATTATTATTTGTTATAGTAGCACTGAGTCCCCTGTCAGAATCTAGGCCTTGCTGGCCTCTATACAAATCCATATTAGGATGCTCACTGCCCCATAGAACGTACTATATAAATTAATAACCATCTTAATAATTAGCGCTGCCCAGCAGCTTTGTTAAAGCTCCTGCTTCTGTTGCAGAAAGGCAAAAAGGAATGTCACACTAACAGACTCTTAGGGCACGTCTTCACTACCCGCCGGATCGGCGGGTAGCAATCGATCTATTGGGGGTCGACTTATCGCGTCTAGTGAAGACGCGATAAAATCGATCCCCGATGGCTCTGCCGTCGACTCCGAAAATCCACCGCGGCAAGAGGCAGAAGCGGAGTTGACGGCGGCGCGGCAGCGGTCGACTCGCCACCGTCCTCACAGCCAGGTAAGTCGACCTAAAATACGCAACTTCAGCTACGCTATTCAAGTGAAATCCTGGTCCCATTAAAGTCAATTGGAGTTTTGCCATTGATTTCATAGAATCATAGAATCACAGGGTTAGAAGAGACCACAAGGGTCATCTAGTCTAACGCCCTGCCAAGATGCAGTATTTGTTGTCTCTAAACCATCCAAGACAGACAGCTATCCAACCTCTTTTTGAAAACCTCCAGTGAAGGAGCTTCCACAACATCCCTAGGCAGTTTGTTCCATTGACCTATTGTTCTTATAATTAGGAAGTTTTTCCTGACATTTATCTAAATCTACTATGCTGTAGTTTGACCGCATTGCCTCTTATCTTGCCCTCTGTAGCAAGAAAGAGCAAACTTTCTGTCTTTTTATGGCACCCTTTCAAGTATTTGAAGACCACTGTCATATCCCCCCTTCATCTCCTCTTTTCCAAACTAAACATACCCAGTTCCTTCAGCCTTAGCTCATACGGCTTGCATTCCATCCCTTTGATCATCTTTGTCACTTGCCTCTGGATCCTTTCCAGTTTCTCTACATCTTTTCTATACATTGGTGACTAAAATTGGACACAGTATTCCAGCTCAGGCCTAACCAGCGCCGAGTAAAGAAATACTATCGCCTCTTGTGACCTGCATGCTATGCCTCTGTTAATGCAACCTAAAATTGCATTTGCTTTGTTTGCAACAGCATCGCGTTATTGACTCCCGTTAATGTTGTGGTCCCCTACAACTTCCAGATCCTTCTGAGCAGTGCTCCTGCCAAGCCAATTCTCCCCCATTCTGTATTTGTGCGTTTGTTTTTTCTTCCCTAAGCATAGCACCTTACATTCGTCTTTGTTGAATTTCATTTTGTTGTCTACAGCCCAGGTCTCCAACTTATCAAGATCCCTTTGAAATTTAGCTCTATCTTCCAAAGTATTGGCAACCCCCCTTTTGCTTTGTGTTATCTACACATTTGAACAGTATGCTCTCTACACCTACATCCAGGTCATTAATAAAGATATTAAATAACACTGGACCCAGAACAGGTCCCTGTGGAACCCCACTTGAGACTCCCTTTCAATCTGACATCATTCCATTAATAACTACTCTTTGCAGTTGTTTAACCAATTATGTATCCACTTAATGGTAGTTCCACCGAGGCCACATTTCTCCAGGTTGCGTATCAGAATGTCATGTGGGACTGCGTCTAAAGCCTTGCTATAGTCTGGGTATATTATGTCCACCGCATTCGCCCTATTCACCGAACCAGTTACCTTGTCAAAAAAGGAAATCAAGCTGGTTTAGCATGATTTGTTCTTAGTAAATCCATGCTGGCTGCTCATGATCACCCCTTCATCCTCCAAGTATTTGCAAATTGAATTATATACATTGCTCTAGTAGCTCCCCCGGTATCAAGTTCAGGCTGACTGGTATATAATTCCCCGGCGCCTCATTTCCCCCCATTTTAAAGATGGGCACTGTTTCACCCCAATATTCACCAATGTCATGTAATTAGGATGTTTTGTACAAAGTATGTCTTGTGAGGTATCATTCTAAAAGTCTTGATCTGCTAGATATTAATATCTCGTTGAATTGTATGTGCTATTGTGGTATATGACGTTATGAAGTTTGGCTATGTATGTGTTACTGAAACACGTTGTGAGGTTGAAAATCCCCTCAAGCAGCCTTTCAGATACAACAGTAAAAAGGCCAAACAATGTTAATGGCTTATTGAGGAAATGCACAAAAGCACACAAGGATTACCCCAGGAACTGTACAATAGAAACATCTCAGAGATAACATTAGACAATGGGAACTGTTTGACTCAGGTCACAGCAAAAGAGCTTTTCCAGCAAGTGGGAAGAAGATATAAAAGGGGGACAATGACATCATGGGGGTACCTCTCTCTCCCTGCAACAGCACACCTGGAAACACCTGAGGGGCAAAGACTGAACTGGCTAGAAGGATTTTTAGCCTCTGTATGAAAACTTGGGAAAGTCAAGGCAACTTGTGCCTTAAGAATCTGCCAGCCTGTTTATCACTCTGGATCAGAATTTGTTAATTTATATCCTATCTATCTCGTGTGTTAAGCTCAGTTTGCGGTTTTTGTTTATTTACTAAGGTAATCTGCTTTGATCTGTTTGCTGTCACTTATAATCACTTAACATCTATCTATGGTAGTTAGTAAACTTGTTTTTGTTTTCTCTAAAACCAGTTTGCGGAATTCATAACTGGGGGGCAAAAAGCTGTGCATCTCTCTCTCTCGACATGGAGGGAGAGGATGAATTTTATGAATTTATGCTGTACAGTATTCTGTGCAGCGCAAAACTGTATAATTTTGGCTTTACACTCAGGGGGCGGGGGGCACTTGAGTAACTGGGCAGTTCCTTAGCTGAGCCTTCCCATGCAGAGCTGATCTCAGTGTCTGTGTGTTTCTGCAGCTGGGGGTATCCCGACCTGTAAGTGTGCTGGTAAAGTGCAGCCTGAAGCCTGGGGAAGGGCTTGACAGGCTGCATAGCAGTACAGTATTAAGGGAATCCAGGCTGCTGGGTCAGGTGGGCGCAGTGGTACCCAGTATATCAGGTGGTATTCCTGGAGGCTGGGGGGGGAAACCTGTCATGGGCACTACATTAGCCCTTCTCCAGTCTTCTGGGACATCTCCTGTCATCCAGGAGTTTGCAAGCATCACTTCCAGTGGCTCCGAGATTTCTTCAGCTAATTCTTTCAGCATCCTAGGGTGAATAGCATCAGACCTCACTGACTTGATTTCATTCTAATTAGTTGGAAGTTCTCTGACGTGTTCTTTACTTTTCCTGATCTGCATCCCATCCCCTTTATTGTCTATGATAACTTTGCTGGTCGTCCAATCACGTTTGTCACTCTGCCTGAAGTGGGTCACAGCTGAGAGTGCCAATCTCAGCTCAGATTGTCAGAAAATAGGGCAGATTCCCCCAAATTACCGGTACATTCTATAATTAGATTTCACCAAGCCAGTAACAAAAGTGCACTTCTGGATATTATGCTTGCCTCACCATGGAGTCACAGGCAATCCCTTTAGCACTTCATGCAGACGCACCAGACTTTGATGAAAGGTTATTAAAGCCCAAAATCATCACACATTAGGTTACTTCCAGGTCAAAATATATTCCAGATCTCACCAAAGAGAACGCTGACAGCCAATTTCTTTAGTAAACTAACTAAAGACTTATTAGCTAAGAAAAGAAAATGAGAGTTACTGAGAGGTTAAAGCAGGTAAAATACATTACAGGTGAATCAGAGTTTGTAGTCAATGCAGAGATGTAATGTCTGCTAGTTTTCCATCAGCTCTTCAGGATTTCCCCAAATGGCTTTTGGGGACCTCCGTCTTGCATCTGGAACCACCCTGTCAGTGTTCAGATGGATCAGAGATGAAGGATTGTTCCCAAGACACACTTTTATAGCGGTCTTCCCCAAAAAGCAGCCAGGCAAATACTTGCACTCACAGCACGGGCTCTTCCTTTGATGAAGAATGCATTTTGGGTCTTTGACCTCAGGGCACCACATCAAGGACAACTTGCTTTGAAATTATCATTCTACTTCCTATGCATACACAAATAATTCGGTTACAGTGATATAATTATGCAAGTGCCTGCCATTACATTCTAATAGGGATAGATACGTGAAAACAATACAGATACCATCCATTAGTTTTCAGGAAGTCTACACATCAAACAAATTGCTAATACAAACCTCTGGTTCTAGGGTTAATTAAGCATAAGGTACACATATATATACATATATACAACAAATCAACAAGTTACAAATACGTGAAGACAATAGTACTGATATTTCTTTGACCTATCTTAACAGACAAGTGAATTGGCTTGATCCATTACAATGCCCCTTGGCATTTTTTTTTTATTCCTGTTAGCGCAATGGGTCTATTAGCCCACTTAACATCTCCTTGATACCCACACACAAGTGAATTGGCACCCGTAACACTTCTTTGAGGTTAATACCTGAGCTACGTACTCAGCGCAACAATATTATGTTTTGTGTGAAGACTGAAAAGAAGTAGGCTTTAAGCAGCTTTGCCTTCCTATCATCTTTCATTATCAGCTCACCTTCTTCAGTGAGCAGCAGACCCATACCTTCCCTCCTCTTTCTTTTTGTCTGACATAGTTGTAGAACCCCATTTTGTTCCGTCTAACATTCCTTGCCAGTTGTAACTCATTCTTTGCCTTGGCTTTTCTGATTTTGTCCCTACACACTCGTTCCAGTCCTATGTATGATTCCTTGGTGACAGGCCCCTCCTTCCATGTCCTGTATATATCCCTTTTGGGTTTTAGATAGCTAAGAAGCTCCTTGTGCAGCCACATTGGCCTCCAGTGGCTCTTCTTATCTTTTTTCTGCATTAGAGTAGTTTGATATTGAGCCTCTAGTATTGCATCTTTTAAGAACTGCTAGCCCTCTTCGACTCCTTTTCTTCCTAATTGGTCTCTTTCAATTCATTAGGACCAGGATTTCATCCCTAATGGGACTAACTCACAGATCAATTATTGAAATGGAATTATGAGGCCTCTAATTCTGTTTTTAGTCTCCTTCACTTGTGCTGCCATTTCTATGGTATTATTTTCTTAGATTTGCCACACATTGACTCTGCTTAATACTAAAAGTGAAGACAAGCCCCACCCTGTACAGGCTTTTGAAAAGGGTTTGTTCATAAGAACTGCTATACTGGGTCAGAGCAATGGTCTATCATGTCTCTGACAATGGCCAGTACCAGAGCTTCAAGGGAGTTTAAAGAACGAGGCAGGTGGAGTGATATGTACATGTCTTCTCCTTCTGGCAGTCAGAAGATTAGGGTTGCGCTGAGTACAAGGTTGCATCCCTGACCATCTTCTCTAATAGCCATTGATGGACTGATCCAGTTATTTCTTGAGCCCAGTTATACTCTTGGCCATCACAACATCCCATGGCAATGAATTCCGTAGGTTAATTGTACAGTGTGTGAGAAAAAGTATTTCCACTTGTTTGTATTAAACCTGCTGCCTATTAATATCATCAGGTGACCCCTGTTTGTTTTCTATTGTGGGAAAGGGTAAATAACACTTCTCCATTTACGTTTTCTACACCATTCATGATTTTATAGGCCTCTATCATATCCCCCCACTTAGCTAGCTCTTTTCTAAGCTGAACAGACGTAATCTTTTTAGTCTCTCCTCACATGGAAACCATTCCATACCCTTGATCATCTGTGTTGTCCTTCTCTGAACTCTTTCTGGTACTGCTATATCCTTTACGAGATGGGACAACCAGAACTGGACATAGTATTTGTGTGGGCTCACCATGGATTTATATAGTAGCATTAAGATACTTTCTGTCTTACTATCTATTCCTTTCCTAATAGTTCCTAATGTTCTGTTAACCTTTTTGACTTCAACTGCACATTGAACTGAAGTTTTCAGAGAACTATCCACGGTGACTCCAAGATCTTTCTTGAGTGGTAACAGCTAATTTAGAACCCAACATTATATATATGTATTTTGAATTATTTTTTCCAATGTGCATTAATTTTGCACTAATTAATGTTGAATTTCATCTCTCATTTTGTTGCCCAGTCACCCAGTTTTGTGAGGTCCCTTTGTAACTCTTCACAGTCAACTTTGGACTTAACTATCTTGAATATTTTTTATCATCTACAAACTTTGCCACTTCACTGTTCATTCCCTTTTCCAGATCATAAATGAACATGTTGAGGGGCACAGGTCCCAGTACAGATCTTTGGGGGGGCCCCTGCCTGCTATTTACCTCTCTCCATTGTGAAAACTGGCCATGTATTCTTACCCTTTGTTTCCTATCTTTCAACCAGTTATTGATCCAAGGGAGGACCTTCTCTGTTATGCAATGACTACTTAGTTTCCTTAAGAGCCTTTGATAATGACTTTTGTCAAAGGCTTTCTGAAAGTCCAAGTACACTATATCAACTGGATCACCTTTATCTACATGCTTGTTGATGCCCTCAAAGAATTCTGATAGACTTGTGAGGCAAGACTGCCTTTTACAAAAAAGCTGTTGGCTCTTTCCCAACAAATCATGTTTATATATGTCTGATAATTCTGTTCTCTACTATAGTTTCTAACAATATACAGTCTTTTCTTCATCACATGATTTTACCCACCTTCTTGCTCTCTATTGCGGGAGATTAAACTTTTGGCTCTGCATCTGGAACAGAGACTACTCTATGTATTGTCTTTATTTAATGAAGGCTTCCATCAATGGTATGTCACATAGGTTGGAGAGATTCTAGCTACAGTCTTCAGTGAGGCTGCTGACTTTTAGCAAGCTTCAACTTCCCATTCAGCCCCAGGATAGTAGTCTATTGAAATCTGTGATAAATGGAGGCTACAAGCACCATGCTTGTCCTTTTCATTCCTCCTGAAGCAAAAGTAACCTTGCTGGCTGACTAGTGCTTATGGCAGAAGACTTCCATCTCTGCACTTGCTAGTGCCAAATCATAATTGGTAGTTCTGATGGATGTCTCCCATATCAAAGGGTGGCTAAATTAGGCTTTTCTACTCTGGGCAGGTTAACAAAAGGCAGCTTAATCTCTATTAACACTTTCCTTTTTTATCATACCTCATCCTAAAGGGAGACTAGTTTCTAGTAAATATTATAGGGCTGTCAATTAATCGCAGTTAACTCATGTGATTAACCTGAAAGATTAATTGAAATTAAAAAAGTAATTGTGATTAATTGCACTTATAACAATATAATACCAATTGAAATTCATTAAATATTTGTGGATGTTTTTTCTACATTTTCAAATATTGATTTCAGTTACAACACAGAATACAAAGTGCAGAGTGCTCACTTTATTTTTGATTACAAATATATGCACTGTAAAAATGATAAACAAAATAAATAGTATTTTTCAATACACCTCATACAAATACTGAAGTGCAATCTCTTTATCGTGAAAGTGTAATTTACAAATGCAGATTTTTTTGGTTACATAACTGCTCTCAAAAACAAAACAGTGTAAAACTTAAGAGCAGGGATCGGCAACCTTTGGCACGTTACCCTAGTGGACCTGGCTGGTTTGTTTACCAGCTGCGTCCGCAGGTTTGGCCAATCGCAGTTCCCACTGGCCGCGGTTCGCCACTCCAGGCCAATGGGGGCAGCAAGAACTGGTGGCCAGCACATCCTTCGTCCTGCGCCACTTCCCGCAGCTCCCATTGGCCTGGAGCGGCAAATTGTGGCCAGTGGGAACCGTGATCGGCCAAACCTGCAGACACGGCAGGTAAACAGCCCGGCCCGCCAGGGTGCTTACTCTGGCAGGCTGCGGGCCAAAAGTTGCCAATCCCTGCTTTAGAGTCTACAAGTCCACTCAGTCCTGCTTTTTCTGCCAATCGCTAAGACAAACAAGTTTGTTTACATTTGAAGGAGATATTGCTGCCTGCTTCTTATTTACAATGTCACCTGAAAGGGAGAACAGGCATTCACGTGGCCCTTTTGTAGGCAGCGTTGCAAGGTATTTACATCCCAAAGATGCTAAACATTCGTATGGCTCATGCTTCGGCCACCATTCCAGAGGACATGCTTCCATGCTGATGATGCTTGTTAAAAAAAATAATGCGCCAATTAAATTTGTGACTGTACTCCTTGGGGGAGAATGGTATGTCTCCTGCTCTGTTTTACCTGCATTCTGCATATATTTCATGTTCTAGCAGTCTTGGATGATGACCTAGCACGTGTTTGTTTTAAGAACACTTTCACAGCAGATTTGACAAAACGCAAAGAAGGTACCGATGTGAGATTTCTAAAAATAGCTACAGCACTCGACCCAAGGTTTAAAAATCTGAAGTGTCGTTCAAAATCTGAGAGGGACGAGGTGTGGTGCATGCTTTTAGAAGTTTTAAAAGAGCAACACTCTGATGTGGAAACTACAGAACCCAAACCACCAAAAAAGAAAATGAACCTTCTGCTGGTGGCATCGGACTCAGATGATGAAAATGAACATGCGTCAGTCCGCACCGCTTTGGATCGTTATCAGGCAGATCATCATTATCATCAGCATGGAGGCATGTCCTCTGGAATGATGGTTAAAGCATGAAGGGACATATGAATGTTTAGCATATTTGGCATGTAAATACCTTGCAACACTGGCTACGAAAGTGCCATGTGAATGCCTGTTCTCACTTTCAGGTGACATTGTAAACAAGAAGCAGGCAGCATTATCTCCTGCAAATTGTAACCAACCTTGTTTGTCTGAGTGATTGGCTGACCAAGAAGTAGGACTGAGTGGACTTGTAGGCTCTAAAGTTTTACATTGTTTTATTTTTGAATGCAGTTTTTTTGTACATAATTCTACATTTGAAAATTCAACTTTCATGATAAAGAGATTGCACTACAGTAATTGTATGAGGTGAATTAAAAAATATTTTTTTTGTTTTTTACAGTGCAAATACCGGTATTTGTAATAAAATAAAGTGAGCACTATACACTTTGTATTCTGTGTTGTAATTGAAATTAATATATTTGAAAATGTCATAAACATCCAAAAATATTTAAAATAAATGGTATTCTATTGTTGTTAAACAGCACAATTAATCACAATTAATGTTTTTAATCGTGCGATTAATCATGATTAATTTTTTTAGTTGCTTGACAGCCCTAAAATATTACCTTCAGGTTTTCATTCACTGACATTGCTGCCTTGTGTGGGTTGCCGACAGAGATGAGTAATGTTAATTTTAGGGCTGTTGATTAATCACACGTAAATATCTTGCAATGCCAGCTATTACCGTACCATGTGAATGCCTGTTTTCACTTTCAGGGGACAGTGAAAACAAGAAGCTGGCTGCATTATCTCCTGCAACTGTAAACAAACTTGTTTGTCTGAGCAATTGGCTGAACAATAAGTAGGACTGAGTGGACTTGTAGGTTCTAAAGTGTTACATTTTTATTTTTGAATGCAGGGTTTTTTTGTACATAATTCTACATTTGTAAATTCAATTTTCATGATAAAGAGATAGTATTAGGTGAATTGAAAAATACTATTTCTTTTGTTTTTTACAGTGCAAATATTTATAATCAAAATTAAACATGAAGTGAGCACTGTACACTTTGTATTTTGTCTTGTAATTGAAATTACCGTATATACTCGTTCATAAGCCAAATATTTTTGGTAAAAAAGTGACACATCAAAGAGCGGGGGTTGGCTTATAAACGGGTCTACACCAAAACTTGATGGTTTTAAACTCTATGGAATCATTGAATTGAATATCTAATACATTGTCATTTTGTTTACCTGGAGCGTCTGCAGGCATGGAGCTCCTCAGCTCCCTGTAGCCACAGTTCGCCATTCCCAGCCAATGGGAGCTGTGGAAAGTGGCGCCACTTCCCACAGCTCCCATTGGCTGGAAACGGCAAACCGCGGACAATGGGAGCTGAAGGGCGCCGTGCCTGCAGACATTCCAAGTAAACAAAACGTCCTGACCCGCCAGCAGCTTACCCTGACGGGCCGGGAGCCAAAGTTTGCCAACCTCTGAAATATAGGGTTGGCTTATGAAAGGGTCATACAGTTTTTGCTATTTTTACCTAATCATCGTGGAGAGTTGGCTTATAAACGAACGGGCTAATGAACGAGTATATACGGTAATATATTTGAAAATGTCGTAAACAACCAGAAATATTTAAAATAAATGGTATTCTGTTGTTGTTTAATTTTTTAATTGCTTGACAGGCCTAGTTAATTTGTATATGTGTTTCTTTACACTATATTTTTATCCTACATTTTGCATTAGGTATACTACTTCATCAATTTTAAATCTCAATTTTAGGCTAAATTTGACCACCATTTCCCTTTGCTAGTGGTAAAATCATTTTAATCTTTTTCTTTCTAAATGCACTTCCATCTATTTAGTCAGTGTGAAGTATGATTTCTTTTACAGAGGACTTCAAGAGATTTCAGCTGTCATCTAAAACAAATGTAAAAAACCCTGGCAGTATTTCAACATGCCAGTTTAGTAAATCACACACCCACATTAAAGAATAATCACACAGTTTGATGTAATAGGCAATATTCATTCAGCATGATATCAAAACTGGAATACAACTTTGAGGATTTTGTACGACAGGAATGAGGGAGAGCACTTTAGCAAGCTAAGCATGTTTGCATAGTTCTTTTCCATCTTAAACCTGGCATTGGCCAATGGAATAAGTCCCTCATTGTTATGAACCCTAAATAGAGAGTAGATGGTCTTTTAAAACAAATATTGGTATAAAAATGTGGCATTTTGCCAAATTTCCCTAAAGCACCAACAATTCTTTAAGCAGATTTTTTCTTTATCAGATATTCAAGCATGCCAGCTGTTGCAGCATATACAATGTATTTAATGAGCAAAGGAGTTTATTAATAGATCTTTGGAGTGAGACTATTCTTTCTAATTAGTTATTAACCTTTAAATCCTGGATACTTCAGAGGATCAAATGTTAGCCATGTCATACACGCCACTGAGTGATTTGATTTAGTTTAAAGCAGCTGAACATCTTATTGGTGATGGACATTAAAAACAGTGGTCTAAAGGTAGCCAGTAGGTTTTTCTATGAAATGAGAAATTTTATCAAGAGCTAATTAAATTGTAAATGAAGTTCAGTGAATTGATATCTGTATATGTAGCCATGCACTGTTGAGCATGTTTTGTTCTTAAGCACAGGCACTAAATTATCCATAAGAATAAGATAAATACATAGAAACCAAGGAGGAACAATAGTAGCTTATTTTAAATTCAGTTTGATAAAAGGTTTTAATCAATAACTTGCAGAATTTACTGATCCCAGTGAGCTTGAGATCTTAGAATAATTTCTCTTGAGATGGTTTGTAAATGGAGCAGGCAAAAGGAAGGGCATGGCATTGCTGAGCTAGCATAGCTCAGTTTTGTGGACAGCTAGTTCTTGGCTGTGCTTTAGTTGTTGACATTGGGTGTCTGCATTGCTGTGGATACCACAAGGAGCCTGAGTAAACAGAAACATTTTATCAGAGGGAATTACCTTACAAGTTTGCAAACTTAACACCATTAATTTGGGTTTGAATAGGGACTGGGAGTAGCTGGCTCACTACAAAAGCAATTTTCCTTCGCTTGGTATTGACACCTCCTGATCAATTATTGGGAGTGGACCACATCCACGCTGATTGAATTGGCCTTGTCATCACTGGTTCTCCACTTGTAAGGTAACTCCCTCCTCTTCATTTGCCAGTATATCTATGCCTGGATCTGTAACTTTCACTCCATGCATCTGAAGAAGTGGGTTTTTAACCCACGAAAGCTTATGCCCAAATAAATCTGTTAGTCTTTAAGGCGCCACCGGACACCTCGTTGTTTTTGTAGAAACATTTTAGGAAGTATGCTGACTTCTGCCTACGTTTTTTCAAGAGACGGATTTAAGCACAGTTGTGCATTCAAATAAATAGGAATATTTTTGTAAGAACAATGTAGGTACCTGTTGTAACTGGAGGTGGCCACCCTGTGGGCAGAATTTTATACTTAACTGGGCATTCATCAAAACATTGCAAAATATCAAATTTCTGGAAACACTAGGGAAAAGCCAAATTTACAAAATTGTAAAAAAATTGTAAAATAATTACAAAATTAGTGTATGTAGCGCATAGAGTAGATTAAATTTGTTTTAGATTTTAATAGGGCGTTTGAACATCAAAGGGAATCTTACTTGAAAATTTAATTCAAATTGATCAACTTGGATAGTAGCAGTCATGCAGAATGAAAGCTGAGTGCACGACTGTAAAAAAGATAAATGGCAGTGCATCAAATTGTCTAATGAAGTCCCACAGAGGTCATTGTTAGAACTTGTCTTATTTAACATCTTCATGATTTTGCATTCCTTATGTGAATAGTGTACAACAATAAAAGACTAAAATCAAAACGAACAAGCGGAACATATCAGTACAAATTGAATAACTTTAGCAAACTTCCCCTACACCTCTGAATGTGTGTGTGTTTAGTTGCTAAAAAGTGGCCAGATGGTATGGTGATGGGTACTTAAGAAATATACCTGACAACAACGTTGTTTAGCAGGCTCCCCGCACGCCTCTGAATGTGTGTGTCTAGTTGCTAAAGTTTCTCATTCATTTCCTCTGTCAAAGAGCTCTGTAACAAAATAGGGAATATCACCTTTTCAATGGAAGATCTGGCTGTGGGCATGGCTTCCATGTACCCATTTCTGAAAATTAGTCCGGGTTTAATCAGTATCATTTCTATATCAACATATGTATATATTTAAACAGGTCTGTGTTCACTATGCACTTAAGTGTGTCATTCAGAAATGACTTGGTAGTCTGTGGTCTACCTGACATAATACAAACCAGCTTAGTAATATATGAGAAATAAACAACCTTCAGCTGAAACTGCGGGTCCAAAACATTGGAAGAAGACCTTTATTCTGATGGTGGTTCTCGGAATTATTTGCTGTATATTTTTAAGCAAGTCACTTAACCTCTTTGTGCCTCTGCTTTGCCATGTGTGAAGTGACGGTAATATTTATTTACCTTTCCTCCTTCCAAAAGGAGATGGAAGGGTTAATTAGTAAATATTTATACAGTGCTTTGAAAACATAGTGGTTAAATGCTCCTGCAGCTCATTGGAGAAGAAAGCTATATCTAAAGTTACTGTAGGCACCTAAAGCTATAGTTAGGGATCTTGATGTTCTGAGGCTATCAACTGTTGGTCTAAGTGATTAAATTTGGGCACCCCAAAATGGAGACACGCAGCATTAGAAGCCTCTTTTGGAGACTTGGGGCTAAATGCGTAGTACTGCTGTGCATTGTTGCCTAGCAGCAGCACACTGTGACAGAGAACAGCACTAAGCTGAAGTGTTTTTAGAGGACACGTTAAAATACTAATTTACCCTGGAAGATACTAGTGTCTGTTCCTCTAGGAAACAGGCCTTCATTTCTAGCTATGCAAAAATGTGACATTTCAGAGATTCTCATAAAAACTGTGGTGTACACAATATAATATTGGGGGGGGGGGTTGTTTTTGTTTGTTAAAACACCTACAGAATTTTTTTTGTATAATCCTCTCCAACTTTTGCAAGAAGAAACAGGCTCCTTTTGATAGATTTCCCCAAAAATGTAAAAATTATCATTTGAAAAGTATAAAGTAACTACGACCTTAGGCACTGGTGTCTTCACACCCTACACACTATTGCAATGGTATTGGTACAAAACCCTGCTAGGCATGGATCTCCATTCATTCATTTATTTATTTATTTGCTTTCTTCCTCTTTCATTATGTGTTGACATACAGCATAAGGAAAACTGATAACGTGTGGCTTAGAATATGGCAGACAGCTGCACACTATAATGGAGCTTCTACTGAAGTGCCTAAAATAGCTAAAAATTGCTAGTTTCTCCACTCCATGTGGAGTTGGCATTTAAAACTAATTAGAAATTCTTCATCCACTGAAATATTGAGACCTGTGACTACTGTTAATATCAAGAAGTTTGAACACGGAGTTATGGAAGGTAGTGTTGCCTAGTGGATAGAGCACTGGCCAGGGACTTGGGAATCCTGGGTTCAATTCCCTGCAGTGCCACTGACCTGGGTGACCTTGGGCAAGTCACATCACCTTCTGTGCTTTAGTTCCTCCATGTGTTAAATGGGGATAATGATACAGGCCTCTTTTGTACAGGGCTTTGAAATGTACTGATGTGAAGTACTATAAGAGCCAGATATTATCAATTAATGAAGAACTGTGAAATCAACATTAGGTAGGAGTGCAAAATAAACTGGCTTCTTTATGATCATTGTATAATGAAACTCTGTTGAGAGAGTTCTCGGTATGCCAAGAAATCAACTATAGTAATCATTGGCACTACACACTGATGAAAGCTATTGTGTGTGTGTGTGTGTGTGTGTGTGTGGTGTGGAATATCAAATGGTCCATTAGTGTTAAAATATAAAGAATTCTTTTCAATTAAAAAGGAATTGCACTACTGTTTGAATTCCCCACTGATGAGGTAAAAGAGTTGGTTAAACCCCACTCAAATGCTGGTTGGTGACAGTATATTATGAATGTTTCTTCTGATGAATGGTGCTCATCCATCACAATTTTCCTAAGGCACACTGATGCAAAATCTGCAAGAGGAAAAGACAGATTTGCCCACGTAAATCTTTTTTTTTAGAATAGCTGTAATTTCAAAAACATTATGAAAAATTATAGTCTTGAATGTTTTAATGATTGACAGTTTAAACTACATTATATTTTTAACCTGAATGCCCTTCAGATGAAATCACTTTTGAAGTATTGTGGTAATTCTAATCACTGATGATGTACATGTCAGACAAGTAGAAGATGGAAACAAATATTTCACACTTTGTTGTTTGAAGAGAACTACCCCTGTGAAGACTCCAATCATTAATTTCTTTTTCTTCAACAAAACTTTCTCTTGCCCTCCAAACTTAGAAATTTGTGGAGGGATTTTCAGCCTATACTAGCACATAAAGAAAGCTTTCAACTGAAGTCCTTTGTGATCTTATAGTAGCTGCATAATGACTGTTTTTCTTCTCTTCCCCAGTCTAAAAAAGGAAAAGTATAGAGGCAGTATCATTCTAGCTCCACCTGTTAAGAAACCAGTCAGCAAAAAGTTCTTTCAATCTCAGGTGATATTATTAGCCCCTTCCATCAGATTGTGTTTTGTTTTTGTTTTTCTTTTACCTCCTCTGCCTAAGTGGGAGCAATGAAGTCCTCACCCTCTGCTTCTGTCTCCTTCCCCTCACTTCTTAGCATCCAAAAGAAAAAGATAAGAAAATGAAAGAGAGGAAGGAATGGCGTGTGGGAGAGCTAAGAAGAGAACCTCAGAATAAGAAAAGTATGGCTGTTGATGCCACTGCTCAAATTCAGGTTAAGGTAGCAGTCTGTGCTCCTTATGCCATCTCTACCCCTCTTTCCATTCAAGGTAGTCAATGACTTCTGTATGCAGGTGTGTGAGAATGGAATTGGGTAATGGGTGCTGCTGTAGCACAGTACTCATCATGTTAGTTCTTGGACCCGCTCTTCTGTTCTGGCACAGTAGGGTGCTTTTCTTCTTTCCCTAAGTGGCTTGAGCAGTGGCCTGCTAAACCCAGGGTTTGAGTTCAGTCCTTGAGGGGGCCACTTAGGGATCTGGGGCAAAATCAGTACTTGGTCCTGCTAGTGAAGGTAGGGGGCTGGACATGATGACCTTTCAGGGCCCCTTCCAGCTCTATGAGACAGGTGTGTGTGTGTGTGTGTGTGTGTATATATATATATAATAAAAGAGCCAACAGTTCATTTATTTTTATATATATATATAAATGAACTGTTGGCTCTTTTATTATTTATTTATTTATTATTTGGTGAATTGTATGCTTAATAGTTTGCCAATTTGACTCTGCACTTGTCCTTGTTGAACCTGATCAGATTTCTTTTGGCCCAATTCTCCAATTTGTCTAGGTCACGCTGGACCCTATCCCTACCCTCCAGCATATCTACCTCTCCTCCCAGCTTAGTGTCATCTGTGAACTTGATGAGGGTGCAATCCATCCCATCATCCAGATCATTAATAACATGTTAATAGCATGTGAATTGTGTTTGTAGAGCAGGAATCTTAACCTGTTCTACAGTGTGTAGTTTTAATATAAGCTACATTAGTTGGAAAGCTATATGATTTGCTAAATTCACATTTTATGTTCTGTATAGGTGACATAATGGTATAACTGTCTATTGTTTTAATAGCCTTGTTCACTGTTGCTTGTGTAATTATGTAGAGTAAAAGAGACTCTATATATATCAGTCTTTTCTAGAGGTACAATTACATTTCTTTTGGCTATGTTTTCAGGCTCCACTTGATTAGTGTTTTATTACTGGTCTGACACATGTAGGTCCTTTTATACTTTAAGAAATTTCTATGCATTTTTCATCACCTTTCCAGCCCGAATTGGGAATTCATATCAGACTCCACTCGCATTGGCAAGCTCCCTCGGCTAAATGCATGATTTATTAATAACACAGCTGTAGCTTCAGCACTCTCATTAAGAGCTGGTAAACACTCTTCATTTTGTAAAGAGACAAGATAATGTACTTTTAACCTCTACAATTATGTAACTTCTCCTAGACTATCTATTGAAATATTGGACTAGGATATTGCTTTTTCCTTTTGTTAGTAAAGTAACCTTGTGCTTGGCTAATAAAGGATGAAAACTGCAAAGAGAAACAGCCTTTGCGTCTGTTATTTGTGTTACGATGGGGCATAATGGCCGCAGCTAACAGCCATGTTCTAGTGCGCAAGTCAGCGTACATACGCCCATAATAAGAGACAGTCCCTGCCTCAGAGTTTACAGTCTAAGTAGACAAGACTGGCAAAGACAGAAGGAAAAACAGGGGCTTGGCGGGGGATTAGTTACTCGCCCAAGGTTATACAGAACCACAGTGGCAGAGTCAGAAATAGAACCCAGGACCCCTGACTACCAGTTCAGTCCAGTGCCCTGCATTGCCCCTGTATATACTGCACTTTGAGACATATAGCTGCTATGTAGCTTGTTTTAGAATTTTGATACTGTAAATATTTGTTCCATAGGCCCCCACATGATATATCATGAGTTTGTTGACATCCTCTGTAATACACTAGCATAGTCCATTGATATCTTGCAGATTTACCAAATCGTACTCGTAAGCCTTTTCTAAATGGAAGTATTTCTTTTTGATTAAACATTGCTCCCAATTTAAACGCAGTCTCAAGTTCACTTAAAGAGGGTAACATTTTCAATAAGACTTTGTGTGTAATAAAATTTACAGCATTTTCTTCCTTTTCCGTCTTGAACAAATCAAAGTCAGTCATCTCATTATCAAAATATATTTCCTAACCCTTTGATGTAATCTAATTAGCTTTACAGCTGTTTGTGAAATGGATTCCTGTTCCTGCTGCATTCTTGAGAGAACTCTCGTTTGCTAGAGTATCAACTAAGTTGTTTCCTCATTTATCTGGTCAGAATTTTTATAAAATTCTTCTTTTCTGTTATGCTGTCTCTCCATGTTTCTTTGCCAACTGATTTGCAATTGACAACTACAGCTGTGTTCACTGGCCTCCCTTCTTTCTGATTGATTTTTAGATAGATAGAAAAGTTAAAGAACACTCTGTCATTATCAAAATTTTTACCTCTTACTGAGTCTGACTGTATTTAAGTACAGACTATAATAAATTTAGTGACTGAGTACATTGGTTGTCACTAAAAAGTTAATATGTGCCATTAGTTACCAATCAGTACAGTCTGAGATGATCACAGTTCTATCCTGTGTTTAAAATAGATATTTTTGGTAAGAGTTAATATTTACTAATAAGTAGCTTCTAATGTAAATTTATGTAGTGCTCTCTGTTAGCGTTAGTGAAATGCTTTAAAGGTATTTAGACCTATTTGCTGTAGTGTATGCATTACCTACTCCAAAAGAGAACAGTAAAAACAAATTGGAGACTAACCAGTTTTTTTTACAAACAGCACTCCATTTCTGCCAACCTTCCTATGTCACTTAGCATCTTAGATTTCAGGAAAGCGACCGTGTCTTTCTGTATGTTTGTACAGTGCCTGGCACAATGAGACTTTGCTTCTGATTAAGGCTGCTAGATGCTACTGTGGTAGAAATACAAAATATTAGTAATTTGTTTTTTCACACTTCCCATCTACTGACTTTGTCAGTTTTACAAAAGCTGGACTGCTAGTATACTTCAGGTGCTCCAGTGCAGTTGCCTTTGTGGTCCGTGAAGATCCATATGTACCTTACAGTGTAAAATTTAGTCCACTTTTTCCAGAGCTGTAAAAATTCTTGCCAAGGCTTGGCTGATGCTGGTAAGCAAACAAGGAAATAAACTAAACAGAACTATTCTAGTTTCTGGAAACATTAGACATGAAGGGAATAAATTAATGTTGACCAAATGGAAAAAGATCAGATCATTGGGGAAAGACGTGTTTATTTTTAAGATTCTCAAACTGTAACTGAGTCAATGATTATATAAGAAGCTGACATTGTCATTTTAAACTGCTCTTAGTTTTAGTTTTTCTTTGCCTTCCAAGTATACACACTTATATTTGTGAAAGTAACCTCAAGGTTGTTCATCAAATTTATTTACCATTTCATATGCATCTTTTTTGGCATCTGCAGTATTTACTACAGTTTTTTCCTTCAGAGCAACCTGAGGCTTTGTCTCCACTGGAACCTGAACGACGAAATTTGGTCGTTCGGAAGTGTGAAAAAAACACACCACCCCAAATGACAAAAGTTTTACTGACAAAAAGCACCGGTGTGAACAGTGCTTTGTCGGCAGGAGATCTCTCCTGCCGACAAAGCTACCGCCGATCATTGGGAATGTAAGTTGGTTTTTTTTTTGTCGGCGGGAGAGCTCTCTTCTGCCAACAAACAGCGGCTACACTGCGCACCTTTTAGCGACCTGGCTGTAGTGACACAGCTGTGTCGCTAAAAGGTGCGTAGTGTAGACGTAGCCTTAATATCATGTATGCTTCCTTTGATATTAAGGCAAATTGTCAAACCATTCTCTGTACTCACACTGTGAAACCCATTCCAATATTTTTGTTTAAAAAAGCATCTTGAGAGAGACAAAAACTCTCTATCTGTATTACCAATGTATTCTTCAGTAGAACATTTTGTTTTTCCATTTCAATAAATAACTCCTATTAAGTCTTTCATGTTAAGTATCTTCTTAGACATGATAGTTTCCTTTTTGTGAGATTTTCATTTTTCTTCATTATTTTATAGTTTTGTCTGTCACTATGTTCACAGAAAGCTCTTTCACTGACTTTAGGAATACATTAAACTCTTTTTGTTATGCCAATTTGCAGTAATTTTAGCATATTATCCAAAATCAGCAGATGAGTAACTGATGGTTTTTCCTCCCTCTTTAGTAACTAAAACAATCTACATTAATTTGAGCGTTTTACTTTCATTTCTTTTTTCACCTTAGATTAAGAAGGTGAATATGTCCTTGATGTTTTCTTGCGATGCAAATATGAGAGCGTAGGCACATACACTCATGTTAGTGGGTGAACTTGAAGGAATTGTTATGGTCCTGTGGATAAGGAATTAATTTGTTTCCCCAATTTTCCAAGTTTTTATAGTAATTTATGTATATTACATTTGAAATAGTTTAGTTGTTCAGTGTGTTTTTCCCTTATGCCTTGTTTATGCTCGTGGTAATCCACTGATAGCAACTGAATGCAAACTGAGGCAATCCAACTCTTTGAATCAAAGGATTAGCATCTGTCATTTTAGTATAATCTTATTGGTCGTTATTTAATTGAATTTAACCTCATAATTCCGGGATCTCTCTTTCATTTTCTTTAAAGGCATTGAGTCCAATTCTGTTCTCAGATCAATATAAATCAGGCATAATTCTATTGAGAGTAATCCAGTTATATTTTCAAAAGATAAACAAAGATACTCCAGACACACAAGCATATGAAATTCAGGGCTTATTTATATGACATAAAGAAGCAAAAAATGGCACAAGTCAAATTTGTAAAAAAATCTTTTGCAAGTCACCTTGAAGCTTGAAGTCCGGGAACATTTACACATGTACTTAACTTCCAGTATGGTATTCAGAATCAATTATAAGGGAACTTTTTTGAGAGGTGGCGGGGGGGGCAGGCTGGGGGATTTTAGTTTTATTCATCTGGCTAGAATGGCTGTGGTTTTGTTTACTATCTATGCTTGTTGTAAGAGGAGAACTGGGGATAGGAGAGCTTGCTAGAAGGTATGAGGCAGATAGATCTGCACATAAAAATTAAACTCTCAAATTGTGATTTTTGGGAGGAAAGAATTTTTTAGTTTGACCAACTTAAACTTTAACCTTTCATCCAGATTTGGTTAATCAGAAATGCTGGTCCAAGTTCAGTTGCTGAATACCAAAATATAAAGGGGAGGAAGTTATAAGTATTTGTCTGCTTGGAAACAGTCCCTCTGTTTGCATAGCTGAGTGAATGTATGATTGGTCTTTTCCAGTGATTTCAGTTCCAGCTTTCTGCCTCACAGGATCAAAAATCATGAATTGGACCCCCCCACACACCAAAAATGCTGAGGTTGTCCCAATAATCATGTAATCAGTTTACTTGTTTTATATATGTGTGTATATATATATATATATATATATATAAATATATATATATTTTTTCTCTGTTTACAGTCTGCTTTTGGTTATTGAACTACCCCTGCCCATCGTGTGTGTTTGTGCGATAATTAGTGTTGCCCGCACTCCTAAATATACTGGGTAATGTGATGGTGGCTCCTGCTGTAGGAGGTCTTATCCCCACATCTACCCACCCCCTGCCCAGCAATTAATACTGTCCCCCATTTCTCCCTTTAACCCCACCCCCACTCCCAGTTCAGTCCCCAGCTTCACCTCTGCTCCTCCTAGGGCTTTTCACCTTCCTCTCCCAGGCCTGGAGAGCTGCAGCCCTGTGTTTCCTCCTCCTGCCTCCCTTGCTGTGAGAAACTGAGCAGAGGGGAGGGACTTTGCTGGCTTCCGGCAGTGCTGAACTTTGAGAGGGGATGGAGCTTTTTGCAGCATCGCAAGACAAGCTCCAGAACCCTCCAAAATCCCGTTGCTCATGAAAAAATTGTCAATATTCTGGTAGCATTGCATCTTTAAAGTTATTTTTGAGTTGGGACATTTTAGAATCGTCAAGGTGTAATACCTGTGGACTGGCCTGTAAACCTCAGATGTCACAAAGCACCTACAGACCTGTTGACTGACTGATTTGGGGATATTATATTGATCCAGGGATTTTCCTACCTCAGAATTACTGGAACGGAGAAGTTCTTCATTTTCCAAAAGGTGACCTAAAAAGACTACACTGGGTAATGCCAGAAGGCGAGTGCCCCATTCTGATTTACCTAGGAACTCTGGAGGGTTCAGTGCCAAAGGGGAGGAAACAGGCTACCAGCTTCAAAAACTGAAGGAAAAGCTTGTGGGTCTTCACTTCTGGCTTGTTAGCCTGTTTGGCTCATTTGCGTGCAAAGGCTGCTGTCATTGCTGCTACTGTCACCATTGGCCATGTGATGTCACTGTACTTGACAAAGAGGCCTCTAGCTTTCTCCAACCCGCTGACTGTCCAGTGAAGAATGGGGGTCCAACAACGTGCCACATCTAAGATTCAATATCTATAAGCAAGTAGCCTCTAGTCAGCCAGCAAGTCCATTGCCATAAAATATCTGAGCTGATTAGGATTGCCAACCCTCCAGGATTGGCCTGGAGTCTCCAGGAATTACAGATTAATCTTTAATTAAAGATTGTCATGTGATGAAATCTCCAGGAATACATCAACCAAAATTGGCAACCCTAGAGCTGATATGAGCATGAGTCGAGCTTTTCAGTCCATGTACAGTAAAAGATTTTTTTTATCCAGCATGTTGGGTGAATGGGGTGTGCCACTAAGTGAAAAATTCCGGTTAACTGAGAGGGAGGGAGTTTGGGCATGGGAGGGAGTCTGGGGCACAGTCTCTGGGAGGGAGTTTGGGTGCAGGAGGAGGCTCGGCGCAGGGGGTTGGGGCATGGGAGGGGTTTGAGGGTGCCGGATCCAGGGGGCACTCACCTCAGGTGGTTCCCCAGAAGCGGCGACCTGTCCCTGCTGTTCCTAGGCACAGGCTCAGTTAGGTGGCTCTGCGCACTGCCTCTGCCCACAGGCAGCACCCCCGTAGCTCCCATTGGCTGCGGTTCCCGGCCAATGGGAGCTGCAGAGCCAACACACAGGGCAGGGGCAGCGCACAGAGCCACCTAGCCACGCCTCCGCCTAGGAATAGCAGGGCCAGGTTGCTGCTTCTGGGGAACCATGCAGAGCCAGGTAGGGAGCCTGCTGGCCCCGCACCAACCGGACTATAAACTGGAATTTCTATGAAGATTAGAAATGCCGGTTTATAGAGCATTCTGGTTGGTACAGGCCTGGATAACACCGCTTTTACTGTACCAGCTTCCTGAGGCTAAATGACACCACAAGAGTCACAACAACTATTAACTTTTTGGGGGGCGGTAATTTTTTATTTCTAGATTGATGCCTCTGTCCCAGCATTCTCAACTTGTTTTTAACTCCAGCAGGTAGCTGGTTGTGGGCATGTGTGAATAGGAGTGTGTGGCTAAACCCCACAGAAGGTATGGTGCTATTGAATAAGTCCTCAAATACCTAAAATACCCCTAGGTTAAACAGCCTTGCTGTCTAAAGCAGTGGTCTCCAAAGTGGGGTGTGCAAGAGGACCCTTGGCGGTGCGCAGCAGAGAAGCGGTTTTTTTTCCCCCCCTTCGGCAGTTTGGGTGTGAGTCCCGAGTTTTTTATTTTATTTTATTTTATTTTTTTTGCTTTGGCGCGGCAGGGGGTGCGTGCTCAAAATTGTTTTACTGGTAGGGGTGCGCGATCAAAAAAGTTTGGAAACCACTGGTCTAAAGGTATGTCTGCAATGCAGTTAGACACTTGCAGCTGGCCCATGTCAGGTGACTCAGGCTTGTGGGGCTTGAGCTATGGGACTGTTGAACTGCAGTATAGATGTTCGGCCTTGGGCTGCAGGCTGAACTCTGGGACCCTCCCACCTCCCAGGATCCTAGAGCCTGAGCCCGAATGTCTGTGGCCATAATTAAACAGTCCCTTAGCCTGAGTCCCATTAGCTGGAGTCAGCTGGCGTGGGCCAGCCATGGGTTTTTAATTGCAGTTTAGGTATACTTGAAGAGATGTCACACACATCTCATAGGTTAGGAGTTGTATGTTTAATCCTGTGAAATAATGTTATTTTCACCTAAATTTGTCATTTGAGTGTTAAATGTAACAAGCTGTTTCATCTAGAATTGTATTGGAATATTTCATGTAATCCTGTGATTGGGAGGGAAAGAGACTGGCTGATCACCCAATCACAAATAATTTGAGGGAAACTGCTTTAATTGGCATCAGAGCTGTGATCTCAACATTACCTTCAACCATGGAGTGATTTGACCCTCCTCCCTGTACCAGCTCTTTGACTGGAACATAAATATATTGATGTGCAGTGTTAATGCCCTGTTACTTTGGAGACTGATACTGTAGTTAAACAAGATTGCTGCCTTCCCAAATTTTACATAATGCAGGAATGGCAAAAGAGTGCACAGGATGTGTGGATTTTAAATCTTACTGTACACAGCTATAGATTTTTTTAAATTTCTGCACTAGTTTCACTTAACCTATTTTAAAGTAATAATTCTAAGCACTTACATAGTACGCTACATTTAAAAAGCATTGTAAGAACATTGGGCTGTCTTGTGCCATTGATTTTTAGGCAAACTACCCATTGTTCTTAATGTGGAAATCTGCTTAAAACCAGTGGCATGATATGGCTGAATAAGGGATCTATTGCGGTTGGTAAGCTGCAGTCTGCAGTAGGTCAAGTGTGGGAAGACACCACTCTGGTGACAATTATCAAAGCATTGTATGGGAGTTCTGAGAGCCTTTCTTTGTCATTCCAGGCATTCCACTAACTACCAGTTCTGAAATTTCCTTTGACATTTTCCTACTGGTTTCCACATCTGTCCTTTACAGTTAACTAGTTCAGTACTGCTGGGATTGCTGATAGCATGCATTTCTTCCTTTAAACCTACAGTGTGCCCCGATATTACTTGATGACATCTCAAATACCTGTAGTAGCAGTAGTAGTAATAATTGGCTACTTATATAAAATTTTATTTGGAAAGAATAAGGAGTTTTAAACTCTTGGGACAGAATTTTTAAAGAGACACATTGACCTGGCTTCCATTTGAATGCATGCAGTTTTAGTGCACTAACGTTGTCCTGTGTAAGTGATCAAATCTATACATGCAGAACCCATTTGTGCTCAAATCAAGTTTGTGCGTGTCAACTCTCTTCATGCACATTAGTGATAGGATGCAAAATTTGCATGGACCACATCTTAAAAAAGCAGGCCTTTGCAGTACTGTTTGGGATCTGGGAAGGGAAAATAAGTAAAAGAGGGAGTGTAATTTCTAAGACCATCATTTGAAGCCCTCTACAGCTGTGTGCTACTCTGAGTCTGCTTCAGAGGCACCTCATTCAAAAGCCATTTCTATTTCTGTGATTGATTTGGTCAGGAAAGATTTTTTTCGGGCAGGGGAAGTCAGTTTTTTCAGATCTGTAAGGAAATGTTCTGAACAATAATGTTTTATTTAAAGTACTCGAGACTTTTTAAGAATTTAGCAGGGGACTCTTGAGAGTGGAAGCTGAGAAGGAAGTAAAGTCTATGAGTAAGAGACACAGTAAGCCGAGAATCAATGTCTGTCCCAGGTCGGAGGAGGGCAGTAGTGTCTCAAAGTTTGAATAGCATGCAAAGGTATAGTGTTAATACTGACTTTCCAAGATTCCACAACTATCAAGGGTTTTATAGAGAGGTAAAAGGTTAAAAATGTGTCCTTTCATGGGGATCTTAATGAGCTTATCTTGAAAGATATTCCTGTGGCTAGTATTTATTCCCTGTGGTGATTTTTGATAAACACCTACATTACTCTATTAATGTCCCTTCTTTACCTCTGTATTTTAATGGATTTTTCCAGCTGTGTATGTCTCTGGGGAAGAATCATAAGGACCTTATAACTAAGCAATGGAAAGTTGTTTTTTTTTTCCTAATTTCTCAATTTATCTATTTTTCTAATTTCTCAATCATCTACAGGTAAAAACAACGAGAAGTCCTTGTGGCACCTTAGAAACGAACAGATTTATTTGGGCATAAGGTTTCATGGGCTATAACCCACTTCATCAGATGCATGGAGTGGAAAATACAGTAGGCAGGTATAAATACACAGCACATGAAAAGATAGAAGTTGCCTTACCGAGGAGGGGGTCAGTGCTAACGAAGCCAATTCAGTCATGGTAGATGTGGCCCATTCTCAACAGTTTGCGTAGAGACTGTCCGGTTTGTCCAGTTTACATGGCAGAGAGGCACTGCTGGCACATGATGGCATATATCACGAATTAATTTGCAAACTTGACACCACCAAATTAGGTCTGAATAAAGACTGGGAGTGGTTGGGTCACTGCAAAAAATAATTTTAAAATTAATGGTAAAAAATCAATGTTTATTATGCCTGGTTTAATTACTAAATACAGTCTTGACTTTTTAACTTTGCTACTACATAGTTTTTAACAAGAATATCACACTGTTCAATTATTTTTGTTTTAGTAACATAAAAATTTCTCCTATGTTCTATAATATGAAAGGATGGAGATAAAAGAAAATAAGACAATTTCTGTTTTAGGCTGATGTTGATTTATCCTTTCTGTATATTTTTAGCTATATGCCTTCTGAATCAACGCAGCTTATAGTTATTAATTTTGGTCTCCAAATATTCTCTGCCAAATAGTGTGCTGTGCTACACCAGTGTAAATCTGAGGTAACTTCAGTGGAATTAGTTTGGATTTACACTCGTCTGAGAGCAGAATTTGGCACAGTGTAGTGTCAACTGTAATAAAAAGACAGGGTGAGTGCAGTAATATCTTTTATTGGACCAACTTCTGTCGTGAGAGAGACAAGCCTTCCCACTACTCAGAGCGCTTCCTTAGGTCTGGGAAAGGTACTCAGAGTGCCACAACCAAATACAAGATGGAACAGGTGGTTCAGCATAAGTAGTTAGCACATATTTTAAGGCACAATCCAAGGTGGAATGGCCTGTTAATACTCCTGTAGTCATAGGACAAAAAAATGGGGGTTAGTGGGTTACAGATAGTTATAATCCAGTGTGTTTATTAAAACCATGATTTTGAATATCTAGCACGGTTATGAATTTAAGCTCCCAGGTTCATCTTTTGAAAGTGTTGTGCAAGTTTTCTTTGAGGATGAGGACTGATAGTTCAGATATAAAATTGTTTTGTGAAAAGTGTTCACCCATAGGTGATAGGGTGTTTTTGTCTTTTATCATTTTCCTGTGTGAGTTCATTTGAGAGCATAGTGATTGTATGGTTTCACCCACATAGTTATTATTGGGGTATTTAGTGCAGTGGATGAGGTACACCACATGTTGTGATAGGCATGTGTAGTAGTGGATCTTGAAAGGTGTGTTGTAGGGAGGTGTTGATCATTGTAACAATGGAGATATAATCACTATGCTCTAGAACAGGGGTGGCCAACCTGTGGCTCCGGAGCCACATGCGGCTCTTCAGAAGTTAATATGCGGCTCCTTGTATAGACACAGACTCTGGGGCTGGAGCTACAAGCGCCAACTTTCCAATATGCCGGGGGGTGCTCACTGCTCAACCCCTGGCTCTGCCACAGGCCCTGCCCCCAGTCCACCCCTTCCTGCCCTTCCCCTGAGCCTGCTATGCCCTTGCTCCTCTCCCTCCCCCTCCCCCCCAGCCTCCTGCACGCCACGAAACAGCTGATCGGGAGGTGGGGGGGGAAGGCCCTGATCGATGGGGCTGCTGGTGGGCAGGAGGCACTGGGAGCGGTGGGGGGGAGAGCTGATGGGGGGGGGCTGCTGACATATTACTGTGGCTCTTTGGCAGAATTGGTAAATTCTGGCTCCTCAGGCTCAGGTTGGCCACCCCTGCTCTAGAATGAACTCACACAGGAAAATGCTAAGACAAAAACACTATAGCCGTGTTAACTGGCCGCTCCACCTTGAATGGTCCCTTAGAATCTGTGCTAAGCACTTATGCTAAACTATCTGTTTGATCTTGTTCTAGCTATAACACTTTCCAGACCTGAAGAAGAGCTCTGTGTAGCTCAAAAGCTCATCCCTCTCACCAACAGAAGTTGGCCCAATAAAAAATATTACCTCACGCACCTTGTCTAATATCCTGGGATCGAGATGGTAATAACAACACTACATAAAGCTGTAATAATTATAAACGTTCTTTTATGAGCTGGGTGAAATCTTGTTCTGGGAGGTAAAACCCCATTTAGAATGATAGGTGTAAACTCATCTCAGTTAACATAACTCTATGCATAAGCCCCCACCTAATACAAAACGAGTATTCAAACCCATCCCAGAGCTTTTATTAACTATTGTTTTAGGTGGGTGTGTATGTATGAGGGGAAGGCAGAAGTCCTCACCAGGAGCACTTGTATCAATTGTATTGTCAGTGTGAGGCATTGTGGGGCGGCTCCTGAAAGCTGGTAACAGTCGACATAAGCAACGCAGTATTTCCACTGACACTGCATCAATATAACTACATTGACCCTTGACTCTATGCCACTTGGGGGAGGTGGAGTTATTAAGTCGGCGTAGTGAGGCAGTTACAATGGCAGGAGCTAAATTTAAGTGTAGACACTTCCATAGTTAGGTCAACTTAAGCTACTTTGCATCAACCTGACTTTGTAGTGTCAACCAGATCTGAGAGAGAAAACCTGAAAGGTTAGCTGAAAGCACTGTGGCTGACACCAGAAGAAACCTGAGAAGAGGTTTTAGGGTTGGGTTTCAGGCTGAAAAGAATGTTCTTGGTTCTGTGAGTAGGCTTGCAGAATTCATTTTTTATTTTTTTTATTTTTTATAATTTTGACGGATAATATCAATGTTTAGTTTAAAGCTTTTTTTTTTCCTTTTTATTGATTTTAAATTTTCAGTTGTACAAAGATATGGGGGGAGTTGGACAATAATTATTTAATGACATTGAGATTCAAAAAGTTAAAGCTTTAAAACCATTGAAACACGAATTATCAACATTATATGCCCAAATATACAAAATAAATATCCTTAAATCAAACTCTAAGAAGTTCTCAAGCAGCATTTTTTCTTTCTTTGACTATCTGTAAATTTCTGTGATGATCTATGGAAATATTTTTTCCAGCATTTGTATATGTATGGTGAAATTGACATTTATTGACATTTACTGATAAAAATCTAATCATTCCAATCCTAATTGTGAAGAAAAAAAATCTGTTTCCTGCTATTGTTTCCTCCTGTTTCAGAGACATAGGACTTTGTATATTCTTTGTAAAGGAACAAAACTGCATCAAAGAAATACCTATCACCAAATCCTACATCCAACTGGAACTCCCAAATTTGACTAGCTGTTCAAGTCGAAAAGGAGCAACAATACAATGGAGTGGAAGCACAAAGAAAATTACTAATATTAAGACTTGTAGTTCTGCAAACATACATTTAATATTCAGTATTTAAAAGCTATGTTTTATTTTAAATTAAAATGTTAAATCTATTAATATTAATTATTAACATTTATATTGTGGTAACATCAGAGGCCATGATCAGGATATCTTGAGAGGAAATTCAAGCAGTCTGGCTAATATTCAGGGTATTAATTCTGTAGCAATGTCCTGTAATTACCAATTAACATACCATCAATCATTTTCTAAAATTAGCCTGTTTTTTTTAATTTTCAGTTGATAACATTAGTGACCAACTACAGTTATTGGCCTGAGGCACAGCTGTAAACTGTCATCTCCTCCTATCTAGTCACTTAATTCCAAGGAAATGCCTTGCAACTCAATTTTTGTTGCTTAATTGATGGTGTAATATTTTGCTTTGAGACACCAAACTGCCATTCAAAGCTATAAAGCAACTGATATAATTTTTTGCAGGGTCGTTGTACAAGAGAAAACTGCAAGTATCTTCATCCACCAACACATTTAAAAACTCAACTAGAAATTAATGGCAGGAACAACTTAATCCAACAGAAAACTGCAGCAGCAATGCTTGCCCAGCAGATGCAGTTCATGTTTCCAGGATCACCAATTCAGCCAATGGTAAGTATCCTTTTTCAAATGATGTGGTGAGTAATTAAAGTTCAGATGTGAGATTGGTTTGACCTGAAAATGGCCTCTAAACACCTTACTACTTTCATTGTCAATGAAAATAAATTGCTATTTAGAGACTGTGTGAAGTACAGAAATGCTGGAAAATATGCACAAAATTAAATTTGCGTGCTGAGGTGTCATCATAGATGTGGCACATCCCCCATTCCCCATCTCGGCCTCACCCATTCTCTCCTCCCTACCTCTCCCACCCCCTAGCCCCCCACACTTTCTTTCTCTCAGGCTTTGAGACCCAGCTACCTTGAGTTAGCTTTGCAGTGGCTTTGTGCAAGATCCCCACTTGAGTGGAAAGAGTTACAACCACCATAACCATTTGAGTAGTATTGCAGTGTCTTCTTTCCCCACTTCTATGAGCTTAATAATTTTAAAAAATCTTTCATCTCAAATTGTTTCTTTAGTCCCTTCCAGAACAGGTGATCATGTGTTCATGGGTTGTGCTTGCTTCCTAGCTTGAAGTCTGAAATGCCCCAGAATGACGTAGACAAAGAGAAATGATGATATGGGACTTCACAAGCTTCAAAAGTTCCACCTTTTGAAGTCATACATAAAACAGTCTGGGGCACTTCCTGCAAATCCAGATACAAAGCAAGCACCTTGCAGCCAGGAACACCAGCTTGGTATATATGTATAAATGATCAGTCCTATTGTACTGTTCAAACAGGTCAGGGCCATCTTTGTAACAAACAATAAAGATTAGAGGTGAGTGGGCGCTACTGCTTTATCTCAAGCGCATTGTGACCCAGTGGGAACACTTAGGGTCAAAACCAGCTTTCATTGACTTCATGGATCAGACGTGTGTGTATGTGTGTATATCAATCTCATACATGCAAGAGAGAAAGGAGACAATATGAGGGGAGCAGGGAGAGTGGACAGCAGGGATGGTCACTGAGGGGACAGGGAAATTTAATAGGACAGGCAGAGAGATCTTGTGATGTAAGAAAATGAAGCCTCGTTTATATTAGCAAGTTTGGTTTTCCCAGTGGACCAGTCACTTATGCCCAGTCAGTTGCACCCTAGATCTCTCACGAAAGACAACGGTTGTAGCCAATTCTATAATAAACTATCTAAGGATTTATTAACTAGGAAAAAGCAATGAGTTATTTATAAGGTTAAAGCAGGTAAACGTGCATGCACAAATTAGTTGCAGTCTTATGTTCCGAAAGGGTAATAGAAGCTGCTGTAATATGCAAAGTATATATGTACTTTATGGCTAACCCAGGCCAAGCCCAGGGGAACTTTTTGTTTATGCTTAGAAGTCTTTGCACCTTACAGTTCAAGCAGCTTAGAGGTACAGTTCTTTCTTATCATTGATTTTTATTCCCTTCCCCCCAGAGTTCAGGTTGATGGGACATGTCCACCTGCACATCTTCTCTACATGGGTGTTGGGAGGAGCAATGGACAGAGTTCTTGTTCTTCGATGTTTCACAATAGCTCATTTAGTTTCAGTGGGCCTTCTTGGTGGGCCAGACCTAACACCTTCTGTAGGAAGCCAGCATTTCTACATTTAATTAATGTTCCTTTTCTGTTTGATGACTTACACAATTACCGAGGATTACCATTCAAACACCTACTATAACTTTATACAGTAAAAGCTGTTTTATCTGGCATGTGGAGGATGGGGGGTGCTGGTAAGTGAAAAATACCGGTTAACTAATAGGGAGAGTGTTTGGGTGCAGGGCTGGGGCGCGGGAGGAGGTGCAAGGTGCAGGCTCTGGGAGGGAGTTTGGGTGCGGGAGGGGGCTCAGGACAGTGGGTTGGGGCACGGTAGTGGGCTCGGGGTGCCGGATCCAGGGATGTTCACCTTGGGCGGCTCCCCGCAAGTGGCAACCTGTCCCGGCTGCTCCTAGGCGGAGGCGTGGGTAGGTGGCTCTCCACGCTGCCTCCGCCCGCAGGTGCCGCCCCCGCAGCTCCCATTGGCTCCCGTGCCCCAAGCCGGTGCTCCGAGCCCCTTCCTGTACTCAAACTCCCTTCCAGAGCCTGCGCTCCATACCCTCTCCCGCGCCCCAACCCCTGCCAGACCTGCGCCAACCGGACTATAAACCGGAATTTCAATGAAGATCAGAAATGCCAATTTATAGAGCTTTCCGGTTGGTGAAGTGCCGGATAAAACAGCTTTTACTGTAACATGGGGTACAGATGTTAAAAGTGAGATTAATACATACAGCATCCTACAAGTATTCCATAAAGTCTAAACACATTCTTATAAATCTAATACCTATTTTAACAATACTAACCCACAGATGAGCCAGATTGGTTTCCAGCTATGCATTTGTCAGTGTTTAGTGAGTCCTAGGAGTCTGGGCATGAGCTGGCACCTGCTCTGCTAGCATCATGGTAACGATATAAAAATGCAAAGTATTTTGAAAAATCAGGCCTTAAGTCTCTCAGGATAGGCACCCAAAATTAGTGGATACTTCTGGACATTATGGTTTTAATTTCTCCATGCTTCAATCTGTAAAATGGGGATAATAATAATTTTCTTTCTCACAGAAGAGGTGTGAAGATGTATTCATTAACATTTATGAAGTGCCCGGATATTACAGAGATGAGCACCATTAAAAAGTCCATGAAGCAATTAACAATTCTTTATTTCAGTGTATGGTTTGGACGGTGTGCAGTGAATAAAGCCTAAGGGCTACACACTGAATGATGAGGAAATATTGAACAGCTACCTCATTCCTGAGCACTGTCGTCCTGTGCTTTGAATGAGGCAGGAGTAATAGGGTAGAAATAGTGTATGTGATTGTATAATTAAAGTATGTATCATACTGCATATACACTGGGGCAAAATTAAACAATCTTAATTGACATTTTCTAACTATTTTGTCTTTGACTTTGCACCTTTAATGTTCTTTTAAAATAGTGGGGATTTTGTATGTAATAGGATGTTGGTTAAACTTGTCACTAATGTGAGCAAAGAAATCTCCTAAATTTCACATAGATGTTTCTTTCCATTTCTCCACCCTATCAATACAATCATCATTCAAACTTTATTATTTCACCTACCAACTGAGAGTAAAAAGCAAGTTCTTTTTCTCTGTCTCAAACTGCTAGTGGGCTGAGGTAGATTATCATTACGTAGCGAAATAAAAAGTATAAAAGAAATATCTAAAAATTCAGTGAAGCTTGTAGGGTTCTTCTTGAAATTATATCTAGTGCAAAGATTTTATTTTTTCCATTAAACATTGCGCTGCAGTAGCATGTTTATAATAGCTATTGTGTGAAATAACTGAGCATAGAGCTGCTATAGCAAGAATCCTTTTTTTTTTCTTATAATTATTTCCTTATTTTGATTTACAGTTTATGGATAGTATTTAGCTAGGACAGGAGCACATTTTTTTGATGTGCAGTGGGGAAAATTTTTTTTTTAAGTATTAACTCTTTGCATGAGTGATAACTAGATTATCTTTTCCTGAAGCTGGGTACCCTGGTTGGTTCTTCTGCTGCTCTCAACATCTTCTTGGGGACTACGCTGGACTCATTCTTGACTAGCAAGGACTGTTAAAACCCCTTTGAGTCCTATTCTTTCCCCTAAGGCTGTTTCATACAGTGTTGATGGCTAGCTTGCCCTTCTAATAGACCCTATACAGGCCACCTTGATGAGAAAGAGATCTCTGCCTCTTTGCATTTTCTAAATGTCTCTTCAGAGCTCTGCTACATCTTGGCATTTTCTAGCTGCCAGCTTATTTTGGAGCTTTACTTTTAGTCCTACATAACAGACCCTGCATTTCTGACCTGGCAAGTGTTCCATAGGATGGTTCAAGAACCTGGTAGATTCCAGTAGCGAGTGCAGGTACAAACTATATCTCTGCAACTGCTCCAGTAGCATCAGTCCAGAGCCTAAACTAGTCTGAGACTTGCTGCATTTCTATGCACATTCTTTTCACATTTGTAATTATAGTTTGCCTCTAGCAAACATCAACTCTGCAGGCCTACAAAAGACCTTTCCAATCCTGACCATGGTACTGCATTGACTCCCGACCCTATGGAATATGTAGTAGCAAATCTGCTATCCTGCTTCATCTGAATTGATTTCTGCATCACAGAATTGCTTCTTCCTCTTGATACAGCTTCATTGCATTACATTGCTTTAAATGGTTGTGAAACATAATTTCAGACCCATATCATTCCCACCCCTCAAAGGATTTTGATTGGTTAAGCTTAGAGAGATTAATCTCACTACCACAGCCCATCAACCTGAAAAGATCACAACCTAAATATTGGGCCCAATAATAAATGCTCCATTTGCCATAGGTGGCAGTTGATTATAACATAAACATTGCACAGGCCAGTTTTTACATAGGCACAGTAACTTAAATTGTATACAAATACAAAATACGGCATGCAAAGTGATAGATGTAACAAGTGAAAGAGCTTATATAATGTATACTATTATTACAAAGATGGATTCAATATACTGAATAACATTTTACCTGTAAAATTCAGTTTTACCAGGGAAGCAGATAGAAAGAGAAAGCAGTAGAAATAGGATGCATTTTATTTGAGATGTATAAATAAACCTGAAATGTAATATGAACAGTAATCTCAATAAATATCCAGATTCAAATTATAGCTGACCTGTGTAAATGCACTGAGAACCCTTTTTCTCATAATATGACTGCAAAATGCTGTTCCTGTCCTTCACTGGAATGTATTACATCAGCGATTCTCAAACTTTAGCAACCTGAGGACCCCCATTTTGATTTAAAAAATTTTGCCCCCCCCCCCCCCCCCCCCAAATGGCTTCTGATTTTCCTCGGGGATGCTCAACCTCCGCTCATCCTCAGGCCCTGTCTCCACTCCACCCCTTCCCCCAAGGCCCCATTCCCACCCCACCTCTTCCCGCTCCAGCCTCGCCCCTCCTCTTTCCGCTCCCTCTCCCGAGCGTGCCCTGTTCCCGCTCCTCCTTTCCTTCCCAGTGCCTCCTGCACGATGCTGAACAGCTGATCCATGGTGTGCAGGAGGAACTGGGAGGGAAGGGGAGGAGTTGATCAGTGGGGCTGTCAGCCCTGGACATGACTCGTGTCCGCAGACCCCAGTTTCAGAACCGCTGTATTCCATGTTCAAGAGAAGAAGATATGCAGTGTAAATGTAATGTTGTCAACTCTTTTAAATTCTGCTTAAGAAAATGAATCAAAACTAGGGAAAACGTACAAAAAACATCAAATAGGATCTGCGAACTTTTAAAAAAATTGTTTCAGTGTAAGGTTACCTATTTATCTTTCATCTCACTGTGTTTTCATTTTGCAGCCCACCTTTCCAGTGGGTCCAACAATAGGAACGAACACAGCTATTAGCTTTGCTCCTTACTTAACACCTGTAACCCCTGGAGTTGGATTAGTTCCTACTGAAATACTACCCACACCGCCTGTCATTGTTCCTGGAAGTCCCCCTGTCACAGTTCCTGGTTCGACTGCTACTCAGAAACTCTTGAGGACTGATAAACTGGAGGTACTACAGACACCTTTGTGACTAGAAATGTAATTTTCTGCTAATTTATATGTAAAAGCTTTGACGAGCTTTGTTGTCCTTAGAAGCGCTCTCTAATAGAGCCTAAACCTTAGTTATTAAAATATAGACCTCATAAGTACTCTTGTAGGATTTACACTTGCACTCAGTGGAAATGGTACCATTGTTTTAGAGTCGTAATTTTTTTTAATATGGTTTGGATAAAAATTCAATGAGTGTGTTCTAGAGTTGATTGCTCAAATTTAATATGCCTAGTCAACATCGAAGGTAACAAAAGGTTTTAAACTACAGCTTTGTCATTATGAATTTCTTCATAGAGAAAGTAACTGGGTCCACAGGAGCAGTTAATTGACAAACACTGAGCAATATTCATAGGGATTTTGTTGGTGAGCAAGAATAGATTTTTTGAAATGACACAGTTATATGTAAGTTCAACTTATTATCAAACAACACAGCTATATTAATTGCAACTTAATTAAGAGCAGGTAAACATATTTAACAAACATTTAAAGAACTGTTGCAAACACTGTGGGACAACTCTAAAACACAATAAAGAATGAGCTGTGTATGTGGTTTTTTGTTTTGTTTTTCCCAGTTAAGATTGTTGAGTCCATCAGCTGTAATTAGTGTTGTTTTGCACATAGGTATGCAGGGAATTCCAGCGAGGAAACTGCGCGCGGGGAGAGACTGACTGCCGCTTTGCACATCCTGCAGATAGCACAATGATTGATACAAATGACAACACTGTAACCGTTTGTATGGATTACATAAAGGGGCGTTGCATGAGGGAGAAATGCAAATATTTTCACCCTCCTGCACATTTGCAGGCCAAAATCAAAGCTGCTCAACATCAAGCCAACCAGGCTGCAGTGGCCGCTCAGGCAGCTGCTGCAGCTGCTACAGTGATGGTAAGTGCAAGACTGTATGGTTAAATTTTTCATAAACTTATCAGTTGTTGTTTTTCTCCAATTAGTAGTGTTGTTTAAACTATTGATTTTCACACATTCATCTTAAAAGCTAGGAATTCTAAAAAGTATTACTTTCTTTAGGGAAAAATACTTTCTCCCTCCCTCAAATATTTCAGCATAATAGGTTCCTTTTTTTGAATAGAGTGAGGCAGTTAGACACTTTGTACTATCTTTGCTCTCTGCTCCATGATGATATGCCAAATTTGCCTCCTAATATATCTTGATGAGAAATAAAACTGGTAGAACTTAGTGGTCATTTTTAATTGCCCCGTGACTCAGTTTCCCCATTAGTAAAATGGAAATAAGGAGCTTAATTGTGAAGCTTCATTCATTAATATTTTCAGACATCCAGCTTGTATATCTGGGAATGCCATAATAATGCCTATAAATAAAATGAATAAAAATGTATCTAGTAAGGTCAAACGAAAGAAGTTAAAGGATCTGATTTGTTTTCAGAAGTTTTATACTATTACTGAAACATATTTAGAGATGTCTTTCCCTCAGTGTCCTTTTGCAGAATGGCTGATACTGTTACTAGCAACAGTTCTACACCAGTATTGATAGAGTTGAACAAATAAAGCATGCAAGGTTTTATTCAGGGGACAGCAGTATAGTCAGCCCACGGATCAAAGCAGCATTGTCCTAATTCCTGGCACTGAAAGGATAATTATACAGATGTGACTTGTGGGTAGTGCATACAATAGATGTAGACAATACAGTTACTTTTAGAGTAAGAAGCCTACCAGAAACACAATACATTACAGTATATAACTATTACAGGGTATTGTATTTAGCAAATAAATAGAGACCAGACATTTAGGGGACAAAGAGTGAGTTTCTTTCAAATGTGGCAACTGTGAAAGAATTTAAATCTCCAAACAGAAGGAAAAGAACAGAGGAGAATATTCCCTAATTCAGTATTTTCTCCTACAGTATTTCCAGTCTCTATTTAAAATATAGGAATTTTAGCTAAACCTTCTCTGTACTCACAGAAGCTGAGGACTGATCTGGAAACAGGGCCGGCTCCAGCATTTCTGCCGCTCGAAGCAAAAAAAAAAAAAAAGCCGCGATCAGCGTTGGCAGTTCAGTGGCAGGTCCTTCGCTCCTAGAGGGAGTGAGGGACCTGCCGCCCCCGAATTGCCGCAGGTGCCGCCCCTCTCCCTTGGCCACCCCAAGCACCTGCTTGTTAAGCCTCCTTGTGGAGCCAGCCTTGTCTGGAAATAAAAAAAGAGTGAATATCTGAGATTTTTGCTGTAACAATTAGCAGGGCAGATGACTGATTTTTGGGGTTGTGATGGGGGAACGCAGAATGCCCAGCAAACCGAAAAATCAGAAAAAATATTAGATTTGAGTCCAAAAAATTCAGTTCCCTCCTCTGAATCAGGCAGAGAGAAGATTTGCATCCATGTCTCTTATCTCCCAGGTAATTGCCTTAATAACCAGACTATAGAGTCAAGTTCAGTATCTCACTTTGTCCCACTGAAAATTTAAGTATTTATACAAAGTGGAACAGCTTTAACAAGAGAGATTGAGAGCAACCCATCTACAATAGTCTATAGCCTGGTGGTTAGGGAACTCACTTGGCCAGGAAGGAGACTTGCGTAGAAATCCCTGCTCCAGAATGGCAGTTCAAATCTTGGTCTCTCACCTGCCTTGCAAATGCCCTAAATACTGGACTAAAGGTTGTGAGGGACACATGGACAAACACATGCACTCTTTCTGAAACTGACCCTGAAATCTTTTTCCCAGCCAAAATGAACCAGGTCAAATTCATGAATAGTTTCAGGTGGACCCAAATTGCATTTTTGGCTAATAAATTAAAATAAATTTTATCCAGATCCAGTATCAGTCCTTCAATCACGCAAAATTCATCACTTCTAGATATAGAAACTAGGCCTGTCGATTAATAGCAGTTATCTCACGCGATTAACTCAAAAAAAGAATCGTGATTAAAAAAATTAATTGTGATTAATCGCAGTTTTAATCACACTGTTAAACAATAGAATACCAATTGAAATTTATTATATATTTTGGATGTTTTTCTACATTTTCATATATTTTGTATTCTGTGTTGTCATTGAAATCAAAATGTGTATTTTTTATTACAAATATTTGCACTGTAAAAATGATAAACAAAAAAATAGTATTTTTCAATTCACCTCATACAAGTTCTGTAGTGCAATATCTTTGTCGTGAAAGTGCAATTTAGAAATGTAGATTTTTTTTTTGTTACTTAACTGCACTCAAAACCAAAACAATGTGAAACTTCAGAGCCTATAAATAAGTCCACTCAGCCCTACTTCTTGTTCAGCAAATTTCTAAGACAAACAAGTTTGTTTACATTTACAGGAAATAATGCTGCCCTCTTCTTACTTACAATGTCACCACAAAGTGAGAGCAGGCATTTGCATGGCACTTTTGTTGCTGGCATTGCAAGGTATTTACATGCCAGATATGGTAAACATTCGTATGCCCCTTCATGCTTCGGCCACCATTCCAGAGGACATGCTTCCATGCTGATGACACTCGTTAAATTCAATTAACGCATTATTTTTTTGTGACTGAACTCCTTGGGGGAGAATTGTATGTCCCCTGCTCTGTTTTACCCGCATTCTGCCATATGTTTCATGTTATAGCAGTCTTGGATGATGACCCAGCACATGTTGTTCATTTTAAGAACACTTTCACTGCAGATTTCACAAAACGCAAAGAAGGTACCAATGTGAGATTTCTAA